>NC_060171.1:35364539-35379759 GCF_021292245.1 Micropterus dolomieu | reverse complement strand
GTGTAAATCATCCAAAAATGGCCATAAAATTCAAAATGGCCGACTTCCTGTTGACTTTAGGCTATGGGTTCTTGAGGCTTTTTTGTGCGTCTTGATACGATACATGTCCCCAGAAAATTTCGTACATGTAGGTTGAACGTGAACGAGGGGCTAATCATTTCCAATTTTCAAGGTGGCGCTAGCGAGTCATTTTGCCACGCCCATGTGCGAAACTTGTAGAATACGAAATTTTTCACCGGTTCTGACATGTTTGCAAATTTTGGTGAGTTTTCGAGTATGTTTAGGCCATGTCATTTGGGCCTACTTTGCAGAAAAAAAAAAAAAAAAAAAAAAAAAAAAAAAAAAAAAAAAAAAAAAAAAAATATAATCCGAGCAGATTCAATAGGGACCTCACACGGTCGTGCTCGGGCCCTAATAATCCGAGCAGATTCAATAGGGACCTCGCACGGTCGTGTTCGGGCCCTAATAAAAAAAATAATCCGAGCAAATTCAATAGGGACCTCACACGGTCGTGCTCGGGCCCTAATAATCCGAACAAATTCAATAGGGACCTCACACGGTCGTGCTCGGGCCCTAATAATCCGAGCAGATTCAATAGGGACCTCGCACGGTCGTGCTCGGGCCCTAATAATCCGAGCACATTCAATAGGGACCTCACACGGTCGTGCTCGGGCCCTAATAATCCGAGCAAATTCAATAGGGACCTCACATGGTCGTGCTCGGGCCCTAATAATCCGAGCAATTTCAATAGGGACCTCGCACGGTCGTGCTCGGGCCCTAATAATCCGAGCAAATTCTATAGGGACCTCGCACGGTCGTGCTCGGGCCCTAATAATAGCTGGAATAATAATTAATTTAAATAAGTAACTGAAAGAAAAGCATCAGGAATAATTCTACCAGGGACAACCTAAATTTGTTTGTGTCTATGTGTGAGACTGTGTGTGTCTGTGTGCGTGTGGGTGAATGTGTCTGTATGTGTGTGTGTACATGTGTGTGTGCATAAGCCTGTTAAAGAATGTAGTTGTTAGTGAGAGTGGGGCGTCACGACTGTGCCACACCTACCCCAGCAACAGGCAGGCAAGAACCCCAGTAGCCAATAGGGGTGGGAGAAAGAAAAAGAATAAATCAATCAAAAAAAAAAACAAAGACTCCCAGATGCACCGCGATGCAAACGCAGAAGACCCCGACCCAAATGCCAGTTGACAACGTAATGCCGACGGAACGCAAAAAGCGTAGACAATCTGATTCTGACCTGTCCCCAGCGTCACCCGTGAAAATGACACCTGTCACTCAATATTTTCAAATGTCCCGACCCATCCAGGCTTGTCAATGTCACTTGTCGGTTCACGACAAGTGACATTGACAAGCTATATTCAGCACACGGCTGCTTGAGAGGCACCCAAGCTTCTCTTTTCCCTCGTCTCTCTTCGCCGACAGAGATTAGTAGGCAGGCGAGAACGGGAACAGGTGAGCGTCACGTAGTGCCCAGAGAACCTGATATGGAGAGGGCAGAGGAGAGTACCGGCAGCTTGGGAGAAGTCCTGGTACGCAAGAAAATGTCCCGATAGGTCAAAGAGAAAAATGTCAAGGTGCCGGTACTGCGTACCGGGGCGTTCCGGCCCACTTCAAGCATTGGTTGCTCTTACTTTCCACTAATTTTCTAGCTCCCCTTTCAGCCCATGGTATTTCTCAAGCTTCTCGTGTACCTTCTTCTTGATGTTGCTGTCACTTGGGATTGGCTGCAGTAATCAACTGCCTGTCTGTCGATCACTGCAGCCTTCTTCTGCTGTTTGTCGATCAACACGATGTCAGATTGGTTAGCCATCACTTGTTTGTCAGTCTGGATCTTGAAGTCCCACAGGATCTTAGCTCGGTCATTCTCAACTACCTTAGGAGGTGTCTTCCATTCTGACCTTGGGACTTCCAGCCCATAATCATGGCAGATGTTCCTGTACACTATGACAGCTACCTGGTTATGGCGTTCCATGTACGCACTTCTGCCTGCATCTTACACCCTGCTGTTATGTGCTGTACTGTCTCAGGGGCATCCTTGCACAGTCTGTACCTGGTGTCCTGCCTGGTGTGATAGACCCCAGCCTCTATGCCATGATTAGTGCTTCTGTGCTGTCCTTCAGTCCAGCCTTTTCCAGCCACTGGTAGGATTTCTGGATATCAGCCACTTCATCTATTTGGCTGTGGTACATGTCGTGCACCAGCTTATCTCTCCATGAAGGTTCTTCGTCTTCCTTGTCCTCACCCTCAGGTTTCTGCTGCCTGAGGTATTCACTAAGCCCTTCATCTTTGGGGGCCATCTTCCTGGTGTACTCCTGGATCTTTGTCGTTTCATCCTGGACAGTGGTCTTGACATTCACTAGCCCTCGGTCTCCCTCACTACACTTGGTGTACAGTCTCAGGTTGCTGGATTTGGGGTGGCCAGTTTACCAGCGGGGTATCTGATGACTGGTATGTGTTGATGCCTCGGATCTTGTTCTTTCCATTCAGCAGACCTGCCTTACTCTCTGTAGGTATTTGACTGTGGCGGACTTCTTTGCTGCCTCTTCATGGTTTCCGTTAGCCTGCGGCACCCCAAGGTATATGTAGCTGTCCTGAACATCTGCAATGTGGCCTTCTGGTAGTTCAACCCCCTCCGTTCTGATAATTTTCCCTCGTTTTGAAACCATGCGACCACACTTGTCCAGTCCGAACAACATTCCAATGTCATTGCTGTAGATCTTGGTAGTGTGGATCAGTGAGTTGATGTCTCACTCATACAGCTTGATGTTATCAAAGAACTTGGACTTCAGCGCCGTCCGCGTTACATCCACAGAAGTTCCCGTCGAAGGTTCCATCAGCCTGGCCAGCCTGCTTCAAACATTCCATCCATCTGGACCACGGTCGCACGTCTCCCGCCTCATCAGAGCAGTGTCGCTCTCGGTGCTAGTAACACGGGAAACATCGCGAGATCTCGCCACACCAAGCAGGCCAGAAAACGTGTAGTGGATTCCAGTGTACTACGGCCTCTACAGAGATTCACCACAGCATCAACACTCAAAATAGAACTTTTTAATACAGAATTCCTCACAAATAAAGCATCGTTCATACAAGACCACATCATGGAAAAGGGAATAGACTTCATGTGCCAGACAGAAACATGGCACTACTCAGCGCTTAATGAAGTCTGTCCCCCCGGTTACAGCTACCTGGAGAGAGCCCGCAGCACTGGTCGTGGTGGCAGCCTGGCGGTCATACACCAACAGAACTTGGAGATGTCCCCCCTCCCCCTGCCTACACTGTCCTCATTTGAATGCCTAGCATTTAAATATAAACCCCCCTTCCCCATGACAATGCTCCTCATCTACTGGCCCCCCAAACCCAACTCAGCTTTCATCTCAGAGATACACGACCTTCTCACAACACTCTGCACCACCTCTGCTATTAGTATTATACTTGGAGATTAAAATTCATGTAGACAACCCCTCCTGCCACTTTGCAGCTGAATAAGTAAAAGCTCCGTATAGCGCCTTTCTAGTCTTTTCGATTCAAAGCGCTTTTACACTACATCTGCATTCACCAGTCACACACAGAACACATTCATTCACTGAGCCTAAGTGCTCAAACAGAAACTAACATTCACACACATTCATACACTGGCGGAAGTATCTTGCCCAAGGACACTTTGACATGCAACTAGGGGGAGCCAGGGATTGAACCGCCAACCTTCCGATTAACGGCCAACCCTATTAACGACCAACCCGCTCTACCTCCTGAGCCAGAGCCGCCCCAAACTACTGGGCTGCCTCAACCTCCAACAACATGTCGATGTCCCCACACACTCCAGGGGGCACACACTGGACCTGGTCATTTCCAACCCCACCCCCATTAGCAACCTACTGGTGTATGATCTGGGTGTGTCTGACTACAAGGCCATCTCACTGGAGCTGTCACTCCTTTCCCCACACACCAAAGACAAGCGTCAAATCTGCTATAGGGACTTGGCAAATGAAAACAGCTGGGCGTGTCCTTGAGCGGCGCCTCAAGGTCTCAGGACTCACTGTTAATAGGCAGGCCTACCGAGAATATCAGAAGTCCTATGCAAGGTCCTTGAGAGATGCACGTTCACAGTTCTATTCCAACATTGTCAACAACAGCCCTGGCAACTCCAACTTTTCTCTACCATATATGACATCCTCAAAGCGTAAACTCACTCTCATTCAGAAGCCACAGAAGAGAGGTGCAACAATTTCATCACTTTTTTCAGAAAACCATCCGCTCCCTGCTATCAAGTTTCCCCACACTGCCTCTCCCGACTGCCGACCCACAGCCTGGGATTTCCCGACCTCTCTGCTGTTTTTCTGTCATCTCACAGCGAGAGGTTGAGGACCTCATCAAAAAGATGAAACCATCCACCTGTGCCCTCCCTGACCACCTGAGGACACCACAAACTGTGGATGCTTTTAAACGTGGCCTTAAAGCCCACCTTTTTAGGGGAGCTTTTGATTATTATTTTTATTTTCATGCTCTCCATGTGTTTTTATTTTTAGCACTTCCCTGTTTTATCATGTAGCACTTTGGGATTTGCGTAAATATAAAGTGCATTACAAATTAAATTTATTATTATTATTATTATTATTGATGTCATCCATGTAGAGGAGGTGACTGATGGTTGTTCCACTTCGGAACCGGTATCCGTAGCTGATCTTTGTGATGATCTGGCTGAGGGGGTTCAGTCCTAGGCAAAACAGCAGCGGGGATAGTGCATCACCTTGGTATATGCTTTCTTGTAGTCAATCCAGGCGGTGCACAGATTGGTCTGCCTGGTCTTGCAGTCTCGAGTGACTGCTCTATCAACCAGTAGCTGGTGCTTGGCTCCCCTGGTATTACTGCCCATTCCCTTCTGGGCCCTGTCCATGTATTGAGCCATGTGCCTACTCATCTTAGCTGCTATGATGCCTGACAGGAGCTTCCATGTTGTGCAGATGCAGGTTATTGGCCAGTAGTTGGATGGGATTGTTCCCTTCTGGGGATCCTTCATGATCAGGACTGTCCGTACTTGGGTTAACCATTCTGGGTGGGTCCCATCCATCAGCAGTTGGTTCATTTGGGCTGCCAGGCATTCATTTAATCTGCCGTTGTAATGGTGACTGGATCTTGTTCTGGGAGATTACTGTTATCTGTTCTTAGATTCACTAGCCACTGAGCATTGGTGTTGTGGGATGCCTCTTTCTCCCATATGTTCTTCCAGGACTGTTCAGTCTCAGCTCTGGGTGGATCTGATCCTGTGTTATTACCCTGCGATTGAGACTTTGGATGGTTCGGTGGAGAACATCCGGTTTATTCTCCTGGCTTCTGCTTCTCACTTTTATCTCTTTAGGCAGGTAGCCAGAGCGGTAAGTCTTTGTTTGGCAGTCTCCAGAGCCTCAGGTATTGTATTTCTTAGGTAGCACCTTTCTGTAGCTCTGACAGCTGACTAACCTCTCTTGGTGTTGCCTTGATCTTGGCCTCTAGCCTTCTCCTCCATCCTGTTGCTGTGGCGTACATCAGCTCATTGGTCTCGGTTATGGCTTTAGTAGGGATGCTGCATTCACATCTTCTAGCAGACTTTCAGAGGGTACTTTGTCACTTAGCCTTGACAATCTTGGTCGTTGTACTTGGAGGTCCAGCTTGGTTATGATCTTCAGTCGTAGGTCAGTCCCCTTATGTTGAATGATTCTGCGCTGTAAGGGCTTGTTGTTATTGGGGCTTGCGACCCAATCTCTTGTTGGGGGTGAGTTGGGGGGTGGGAGTGTGGGGATGATGATAACATCTCCCCGCTGACCTGTCGTCCTGGCTCCCCCTTGCTGTAGCATATTTGTTGTACCCATGATCACCTGTACCAAAGTCAGTGGCATTAAACACTGAGCTATCCAGGAGCTATATATATATATAATATATAAAAATCCCCCTCTCACCCCTTGCGGGGTGGTATGTGTCATCCTCAAGCTCGGGTCCTCTACCAGAGGCCTGGGAGTTTGAGAGTTCTGCGCAAGCGCAAGAAAGGTGCTTTGCATTACACTAATGTCACCATAAATCACATATTCATTCTCCAATCATCACTAATCTCTCAGGATATGTCTTCATAAGTAACTGAAACATGCCCTGAAATTTTCATTCAGATTGTGCTATAAATGCAAACAAACTACAGGTGATATAACGCAAATCAGGCTACAAAATACAAATTGTTTGTCCAATCAACAGAAAACTTCCAGGATATGTCTACATAAGGTCATTTTTGGATGATTTACAGGCTCTGTACTTTAAGGAACAACTCCTAGAGATTTAATCCGACTGATTTCAGATTTGTGCTGTGCGGTTTAAAGTCACTGATGATTAAAAGTTGTACAAACGGTGGGTTTTTGTGGAATGCCGTGGTGAGGCATTGAAAATTGCTGATTCGCCATGAAACAGGAATTTGTAATAACGTCAGTGTACATGCTCACATCTGCACTAAATTTAATATGTATAATAAGAGTCCTGCCCTGAATACATCCATATGCCAACATTCACTCAAAGCCATAGTGCCACCTGCTGGAAACAGGAAGTGACCTTTAACGAAGCCGCCCCCGCGCCATGTTTCACCCACATGTATGGAATTTCTGTGGCACACGTACCATGCCCAGACGTACCAAAAAGCCTCTTGGAGCAATGCCCTGAGCCCAACAGGAAGTTGTCCATTTTATGCTCATTTTTGGATGATTTACACAGTCCGTACTCCTGCCTACTCTTGGCTAATGTCCGGTCGCTGGAGAGTAAAATTGAGGAAGTAAGAGTAAGGCTCACTCAGCAAAAGCAGAGACTGCTGTGCCCTCATCACAGAGCCACAGAGACCTGGCTGCATAGCAGCGTACCTGAGGAACCTGTCACACTTTACAGGAGGAGTTTATTCCGCGCAAACAGGACGCTAGAGACCGTTAAGACGAGGGGAGCAGGTCTGTGTATCTACATAAATAATGCTTGGTGCTCAAATGCAGCTAAAGTGGATGGACAATGTTTACCAGATGTGGAATTTTTAATGTTGAGGTATCGGCCATACTATCTGCCCAGAGAATTCTCCAGTGTTTTTGTCATTTTACCCGTTTCAATCGGTTTACCCATTTGGCATTTACTGTGTAAACTCAGGAAAATTGACGCTCTCTTTTTTGGTATTACCGTGTTTATTTCTCTGAGGAATACACCATGAACGTCTTGTTATTGCAGTGGTTTCACATTTACAAGAGCGATATTCCACTGTCGGACCTACCCTGAAAGCAACTTTGCTGCGACACCAGCAAGTGAGGTGGACCCACCTCGCACTGTGAGTTGCAGACAGTTTGTGCCAAAGCGGACATTTACAGTAGTTTCAGTAGGCTATAAAAATGTAACGTTAAAAACTAAAGCCCTGACTTGCTCTGTTGGGGACTGTAAGCTGCACTTTATCAGAAGTGCTGAAGTTAACATGTGTGGATTCGATCTGTCTGATCTGTCTGATCACAGATGTTGTCGGTTAGTTTCGTTTTCCCCCGGCATGAGCACCTCCTTGTCTCATCCAGTTCTGTGTTAGATGGTCGAGGGGAAACTTCCAGCGAATCAGTGACGTAATGCAGTATAGGGCATGTAGTAAAATATTATGAATTCTCTTTAAATAGGCTAATGACGTTAGTCTCGTATTATTACGACTTTTTTTTCTTTACATTGTCAGAGAACACATATGTGGGAGAGATTCTGAATGTGCAGAAAGTTTTGAACATGAGCAGATAAGTTATGATATGATAAGTTATTAACAGATGAGCTAATAAAGTTCTGTCAATAACTGAATTAAAACAAATTAATTTATTACTGAGATGAAAAGGGGCAACAAACACATTTAAATAGGTTACGTCCCCACAAAAGAGGAGGTAAGACTTAATCATGTGTGTTGACTCAGCAGGGATGAAAGTTGATCTACAGGAGGTGAGTGTGAGCGTGAGTGGTCGTTTGTCTATATGTGGCCCTGCGATGGACTGGCGACCTGTCCAGGGTGTACCCTGCCTTTCGCCCGATGTCAGCTGGGATTGGCTCCTGCCCCCCGCGACCTTGTACGCAGGATAAGCGGTTGACGATAGATGGATGGATGGATCTACAGGAGAAAAATATTTAAAAGCAATAAAGAATGCCTGAGAGCTTCACCATTATATTCTATTATATTTATATTTTGAATTGTCACCTACCACCTGAATTTTGTGTTTCCCTTTGTATAATAAGACATTTACACCATAAATTGGTGCAGAAAAGGCAGAAATTGGAGCATACATTTTCACCAGAATGCAGGAAATTAAGTGTTTAATGCTCAAAATCTTCTGGGGGTGGACGCCCATACCCCACTTAGTAAGTGCCCTGTCCAAGAAACCAGTCTCTGGCTTCACACACAGTTTCTGGAAGGAACATTTACTTATTAGTTAAATATAATTACTTTTCACATGGCTTTTTGTTGCCTGGGAAAGTAATTAATATGTTGGTTGTCATTCAATTATGTCTTTTTTCCATGTTTTTACAACAGTAACAACAACAATAAAAAAAATAATAATCAACAATATTCAGGGCAAATAGCCAACATCTTTTTTGATGGGGGGCGGTAAGGGACCTGGATAATGGATAGGGGGGCGCTGGCCCAAAAAAGTTTGAGAACCAGTGATGTATATTGTCTGCTATGTAGCAGTAGGGAGTTACAAAACTCAGTTTCACTTTATAATTTGTTATATTGTGACAATAAACCTACTTAAAAACACTTGCTTGATTTAAAGCCAGTAGCCTTTACTCGCCCATTCAGAAATTCACTGCAAGGCCCCCCCCAGAAAAAGTACCAGTACTTTGGGAAAGTACTAACCCCCGAGCAGGGACTTTTTAGAACTAGGGACTTTTTAGAACTAGGGCACTCTGCTGGCTGAGGCTGTTCCTTTGGTGGAAACAAGTAAGTATAGGCAGCTAGCATATTTTCAACCTGCTGTAAAACACAGAAAATGTTGATAAACCAAATATGACCAAACTGCATGCTGAAGAACAGACAGCTGAACCCCAACAGAGATGTGGTCCAACCACAATATGAGGCAGCAGTATCCAGAGAGCATACAGACTCATACAGAAATGAATAGAAGAAGAAGAAGATATACAGTACTTTATTAATCCCGTGAAGGGAAACTCAATGTTTTCACTCTGTTATTATTATGTTAGTATCTACACATAGGCCCGAAAGACACACATGCACAAAGAGGACCCATAGCAACACACGGAGAGATGTCAGAGTGAGGGGGCTGCCACTCAGTGCGGCGCCTCGAGCAGTTAGGGGCCTAATCATGACAAATAACCTGGGCTGACCACATGGGCAGCTGTCACACCAGATGGAAAACGACTTTTAATCATTTACAGATAATAGGGGAACCATGAAAGCTCATGGATTTATGTAACTGATTGAATGCATCAGAAATGCCCAACATTGCTATGGTGGCTGCACTGCTGTGACTGTATTTTTCCTTTCAACCAGTGAATCCTAATCTTTCTCTCTTGTCTCGCTCCTGTCTTTGTCAGGTGTTGATGTCAAATGAGAAATGACAGCTGGCTGGAGGAGAATCTCTGAGACTCCACTCTGCTGGCTGAGGCTGGAGCGCCACACAGGACCAATCCTTACAAAACAAGTCGTAACTCACAGACTCTGAATCAGTCCTGAGCAGCGTGGTTACCAAGCCAACTGCACAACACCCAGGTCTTATTACAAAGACAGAATTACTCTCCATCTGATGCTTCCTAATGAATGTAATACTACTCAAACAGAACCTGATGGACTGATGCTTTTTTGACTGACACACAAACCTATTGTTTCTGTAATGTCTGATCAGTCATGAAATTCGCTACTAAACCATTCCAGTGTAAAGACATACGCTCTTATTGCTGCCAGGTGGCAATATTTACATACTTCAATATTAATGGAGGGATTGAGTGTAAAACAATTACGTTAGTTTGTTTAATCTGCTGTATCTTTATCATCTACATTGAGAAAAGCCACTCATTTTCTATGGGTTTATATATTGTTATGTTAAAGCTAAACATCAGTTCAGCTGAGGAATTCACTTCTTCGTTAACTTCTAAAAGTCAAACCAGTCCTTCAGCATGTCATTCACCAAAGGTGAATCGTGAATATGGCTAAGTAAGTTGCTGTAGGACAAAGAAAACTTTGCGGAGATTTTCCCCAGGCCGAACCTCTTAGATGCTAGAGTTACAGGGCGCAAAAGCAAGCGAGAAGTGTAGAGAGTAAGTGTAAGAGAGTTAACAAAGAGCTCTGCTGTGTGTTTTGTTTGTTGCTCTCCTTGGGGCGTGTCTCCCAGGAGGAGGGCATGGTCCCTCTTAGGTTTCTGTTTTAACTTTAATAAAGTCTTAAAGACTATTTGTGCGGGTTTTAATCAAAGACCTTTCCACAATCAACTCTTAAATGTCATGAACATAAAAAGTTATACAGTTCTTAGTTTTAAGCATTTCTGCGCAAAACAGCGCAGCTGCATGAGTCTTTGGCATGTGTACTTTTACAGTAGAGACACCCGTTCCCGCTGATGTTCATTTATCCTCACCTGAATCTCATTTGATGTCCATTTGTGTATCTGCTTTCATTTAAACACCGATGCAAGCTCTGGATCTGGACAGTGCTTCACAAACATCTTGGCGATTTCTCCTTCCATATCCTCCATGTGTGTGCCCTGATGCTTTAAGCCCTTTGCAGCATTATTAAGGCGTATCCAATAGTCAATGGGATTTTCTCTCTGGTGTGGTAGGGTTGAGTAGAAGTCTTGCAGGGGCAGGCATGAGGAAGTGTTACTGAAATACTGTATGAGCATGTTGTATATTACATCTGGGCAAGTAGTGTCAAGCGAGGGGTCGCTCCTCAAGCCTATTTTGGCCACATCCCTGGCTTTCCCCATTAACCTTCCCATCACATCTTCGGTCTGTAGTGAAACTTCATAGTTCTGCTTCATGATGTATGATCTCATTAGCTCAACCCATTCAGTCACTGTGTATTTGTCAGAATTATCACCCCTAAATATAACAGGTTCCTTGTCAGATTTGGGCAGCTGTGGCTCAGGAGGTAGAGCGGGTTGGCCGTTAATTGGAAGGTTGGCGGTTCAATCCCTGGCTCCCCCTGGTTGTGTGTCGAAGTGTCCTTGGGCAAGATACTGAACCCCAAATTGCCCCTGGCGGCTATTCCGGCAGTGTATGAGTGAGTGTGAATGTTAGTTTCCGTTTGAGCACTTAGGCTCAGTGTATGAATGTGTGTGACTGGTGAATGCAGACGTAGTGTAAAAGCGCTTTGATTGGTCGAAAAGACTAGAAAGAAGAATGGGTCTTCTAAATATTACCAATAGCGCCACTAGACATAAGTTTGGCTGGAATAGACTCTCCTATCTTTGAGCTAATTGGTAGATCATGTTGCTGAACTGGTGTAATGTGTCACTTTCACCACTGGGTGTTGAATAATGTGGCATGATGACATCTGCCCCATAGGTGAATCAGCCGGATCCTGACTTGACCCTAAATCCCTATCTCTTGCAGGTAAGACAGGTGAAGCACCCCCATCTTTACCAAGAGACCCACTGGACTGTAAATGGGCTCCCATTACACCTCTACCCCTCCCAAAAGAGTCAAACACTGGGCTGAAGCTTGTCAGCCATTTCATTATGAAGACAGAGAAAAATAGAAAACAAATCAAACTTAAACTCAAGCTAGAATCTTCTCTCTACCGAGGTGCATGCAAGTCTAGGCAGGCATGCATAAATCATCACAACATCAGTTGCTGGGCTGTAATTAGGGCGATGTTCCTGAGCTGGATAAAATAAGTTACAATAAATTAGGTGTGTGACAGCCACTCTAGGCTCTAGAGTTGCATGTACTTTTAACCTGATTCCTTGTAGATTACATATGATGGTAATGTTAGCTATTTAGCTTGCAAAATGTCAGCCATAACCGTTACTGCCTAACAGCTTACATTAAATATTGCTGTTCCACACACCGCTTTTTAGATTTTGGATTTGTGACAGCGCTGTGTAATATTATTGTCCTGAAAATGACTTAAAGCAAGAAATTTTTCTGTGCCTGAAATGTGTTCGGGGTTTACGACAAAGATGGAGGGTAGGGGGCAAGAGCGTAACTTTGACATAGGGACTCAGATTAGGGTTGTGACACACACTTAGCTCACGAAACATGAAGAAACACAATTTTGGGTTCACAAGAAGACGACGAGAAGATAATTGTACACAGGTTTGATAAACCGTTCAATGTGTAAATATATGATGAGGGGTCTGGGGGTACACCTCCAGAAGATTTTGAGCATTAAACAGTTCCTGCATTCTGGTAACATTTTCTGCCACCACCTATAATCAGTGCTTGATTGGAAAATATAGGTGCTGGCCGAAAATGTTATCACGATAAAACATTTCACATCATTCAGTATCGACTATTCTTATGATAAATGTCAAATCATTATAAGGCAGAGTGAAAGTTGAAGAAACCAGATGGTTAATTGTGGTTATAAACTATTTTTATGGTCACTTAATGCCAAACAGTGGATCACAGTGTTTCCTATACGTTCAATTTATTTGTGGAGGCCCGCCACAATATCAATGCTGATCGCCACATATTGAATTTCGATTTTTTTTTACTAGGCCTATTTAAAATTGTATTTGATTGCAGAGCGCCGTATCGCATTCCCGCAGCACATCCTTTTGCTCGTCCCTCTCTCTCTCTCTCTCGCTCGCTCTTCCCTCTCTCTCTTCCCCTCATGGACACTGCTGCATAAATCTGTCCAACACAACACTGACACCCGGCTTAAAAAAGTTATTAGTAAGCATGTAAGGAGCCTAACTAATAAGAAGAGTTAAGTTAATGTTAGAATACAGCTGGGTTGTTGAGGTAAGCACGCTGTTTATAGCTGGCCCCACAGTTACACTGTCATTCTGTGGGAAACACTGGGATCACTTAACAAATCTGAGGTAAAACATTCAAAACAATTATAATTAAGTAAATTTCATCCACACTACTGCGTTTTTGAATTAAAACGGAGACCTTTTGCACCTCCCGTCCAGACTACAACGGCGAAAACAAAGACCTAAAACCGAGAAGTTTAGAAACGCTGCCGACCCCCTTTTGCGTTTCAACACTCCGGAGGGCGTTTTAGTGAAGACGGGCCAAAACGGAGGACTTTACAAACGATGGCGCAGACGCTCACGCTCAGCTCTCTAATTGGGTCTTAGAAGTCATGCAAAGCAGAAACACAGTGCTACTGACCAGGTTTTTGACATGGTATTTTTATTAAAATATTATGTACCGTGCAAATAACACTTATCTGCCTACACTTGTACTGTGCATGTTGCCGTATTTACTAGAGTTGAGCCGGATACTTGGCTGAAACGAGTATCTGGTACGGATAAAGCACTTTTGCCGAGTACGAGTATTAGGCCTATATGAGTAATACGAGTCAATATCTGTGCTCGGATTGAATAAAAGTCCTCATTGGGTAGCTGACTGTGTCTGCATTCTGTGATAGTAGTAACAGCGCCCCTCCCCTACACACATACAGATTTATTGTGTTGCTGTGTCCCGCACTGCTCATGAACGAGGATTAAACTTTAACACTTCAGAAATACGACAGTAGCACGCCCGCATCTGACACATGCAGGGAGAGAGAAAGTCGCTGACAGTGTGAATGTCTAAATGAACAGGCGTAGTCTATACTAATGCGTTGATAAAAAGTGTTCTACTTAGCTGTTTGAAAATATCAACCTTATTCTTTCAGCTCCACATTAAAAGACCCGTTCTCCCTCACTTTAAAAACACCTGTCACCAATAGCCACCACTCCAATTTATTTAACACACTCAAACGTGTTCCAAACATTGTTCTAAATTAACTTCATAAAGCAATGAAACGTAAAAACCATAATGATTCCACTAGTCCAGCAGTGAGATATGGACGCGGCAAGGTGTGAGTTTGTGTGGCGCCTACCTTCAGTTGTTTCTGTAGTGTAGTGGTTATCATGTTCGCCTTACACGCGAAAGGTCCCCAGTTCGAAACTGGGCAGAAACATTTCTCTTTGGGCTCTCCTCTCAGTATTAAAGAGCTCATATTATGCTCATTTTCCGGTTCATATTTGTATTCAGGGGTGGTACCGAAATAGGTTTACATGGTTTCATTTTCAAAAACACCATCTTTTTGTCGTACTGCACATTGCTGCAGAATCTTTTTTCACTCCTGGAAGTTGAACGCTCCGTTTTAGCTACCGAGTGAGGCATCTCACTTCCGTAAGATCGTTGTTGGGAGTTGCACATGCGCAGTACCTAGGTAAGGACTACTGGTTAATCAGAAGCAGAGTAGGGCGGGTCCTGAGGAGCAAGATAGTGTGATCCAAAACAAAGCCGCTTTGGTAACCACATGGCTTCGGTTCAGCCGTACATGATCCCGAAACACAGGCAGAACAACTCGAAGCAGCTTCGCAACCTAGACTGGAGCAAGACGTTTCAGAGTGGTAAGCTATTCATTTGTAATGCAGTTTATCCTTCATACGTAACGTTTTAATTGTGCTCTCTGCGCGGTAGGGAGTGTGGGGAAAGCGGGCGGACGTCTTGTTCCTGTGTGCGCTGCAGCAGAGTGTGTTTCTCCACCAGTGTTTTTGAGGGCGTGCCACACTAGCCGCTAGGCGAGCATTACTATGCGTGTTACATAGTGGAGCAGATGGGTCACGAAAGTAAAGGCTGCACTACAATTGAGCTGTTTTCAGGCAGTTCGGGAGCAGTGTTTTCTGTGTTAAATGGTATGTCCCTATGGGGTGGACTTTGGGCTTTTTCACTTTGCTCAGGGCTTTGACTTCTGGGTAGAGGGTCCATCCTCTGCGTCATCAAGCACGGCCTGCATTTCCGCTGGTCTACATCCCAATTGGTTTGATATCAGTCAGTACATTTCATTAGTGCAAAAGGAGCCAAGTAGAATTTGATTGAAATAAAAGTAATAATTGAGGTCACCGCGATAGCATCAGCAGATTCTTGTTTTTTTTTTAAATTTGATTTCCCTACATAAATAATTTTCATTCAACTTAGTTCCACTCCATGGTTTTCCCCTAGTCCTCCGCGCATCCCCTGCAGTGACTCTATGCCCCAGTTTGAGTACCACTACTCTAGAGGACAGCTTACTGTATGA
>NC_060171.1:35361915-35364439 GCF_021292245.1 Micropterus dolomieu | reverse complement strand
ACTAGGAGCCAGAGCGTTCAGCTATCAAGCTCCTCTCCTGTGGAACCAGGTTCCAGTTTGGGTTCAGGAGGCAGACACCATCTCCACATTTAAGAGTAGGCTTAAGACTTTCCTCTTTGATAAAGCTTATAGTTAGGGCTGGCTCAGGTGAGTCCTGAACCATCCCTTAGTTATGCTGCTATAGGCCTAGACTGCCGGGGGATTTCCCATGATGCACTGAGCTCCTCTCTCCTCTACTTTCTCTCCCTCTGTATGCAACCTCATCCCATTATTGCATGTTACTAACACAACTTCTCCCCTTTCTGGTAGTCTTGTGCTTTCTCGTCCCTCTCCTCTCTCCTCCTATCACTTCCTGCAGGTTTTCTGGCTCTTGAGCTGTGGAGTCTGGATCTGTGGCTGCGGGTCACCTGCTGCCCCTGTGTTCCTGCTCGACACCCTCTGCTGTAACGACTATTGTTGCTAGTCTTATTGTTATTATTGTTATCAACATTACGATTATTATCATAAACACTACTATAATATCTGTACCATTATTCATTCAGTCTATATCACATTTACTGTCTGTACCTGTGTGTGTATATTGTGTAGGCTGCCTCTCTCTCTCTCTCTCTCTCTCTCTCTCTCTCTCCCTCTCTCCTTCACCCCAACCGGTCGAGGCAGATGGCCGCCCACCCTGAGCCATGGTTCTTCTCGAGGTTTCTGCCTCTTAAAAGGAAGTTTTTCCTTGCCTCTGTCTCCTAGTGCTGCTCTTGGTGGGAACTGTTGGGCTTCTGTAAATAACATCATAGAGTATGGTCTAGACCTGCTCTTTATGAAAAGCGCTCAGAGATAACTTTTGTTGTGATTTGGCGCTATATAAATAAAATTGAATTGAATTGAAAAATTCACCATCAGCCCAGAGTTAAACCTGCATGCCCTTCTGTTCTAACCTGGTTCTAACACTGCTGTCAGCTTCTCAGCAGCTCTGGCAACAAACTGACATCAGTTGGATCATGATTTAAATGTAGGCCATCTGGCCAGTGTGCTATTTACTGCATTCTACTGAATCTTGAATCTACACAGAAACTTCTATATCTCTTCCCAGAAGGCAGCAGGGTGAACAGGCTGTGGCTGGGTGGGTACTGTCCTTTTGCCAGTTAGTGATGTTTCCAGTCGGGATGCTTTCTATTGCTCCTCTGTAAAAGCTGACAAGAACTTGGTGTGGGAATTTTGCCTTTTATTTTCTTGTAGTCCTGTAGTTTTGTTCTTCTTGGATCTTGTGGCTGTTTTCACAAAGGTCCATTTAGGGTATCCACAGGCTGTAAGTGCCCTCTTCAGGTGGTTCTGTTCCTTCTCTCTGGCTTTAGACAGAGAAGATGGATGGTTTGAAAGAGGTGTCAAGGAAGCATCTACACCAGGGTTGAGAAGCCGTCATTGAACAGGGGAGGGGGTCTACGCCACCACTTATCCACCACTTACAATGCTGTCCTTTCATCACTTCCCAGGAAACTCAACAAACGTAACCTATTGGCCTCAGGTGAAGATACCAACGATGGTCGTTCAGTCTTGGCCACCGGTAGTCCTAACAACTGTAACGACTGTCGTCACAGTGACCAGGAGCACTAACGAACCAGCGGTATCGATGACCCTGGCAAACGACCCCACTGAAGTTAAATAGAGGAGTTTGCCTGCCAGTCAGTCAGAACTGAAGAAGTCCTTTGGATGAGGGACAAAACGTCTTCCAGTATCTTCAACCAAGTCCAGTTGCTCTTGATTTTTAACCTTTGTTGGATAGTAGGTTGTTTAGTTCATCTGGTACTGTGGCCTCACACATGATGGGGGAGCTCCTGCTTTTATAGCCTGTGATGTTTTTGATGGCCTGCCCAGGCCCGGCGCCAGGATGAAGTGACTGAGGGGGCAGTTAAAAATGGTGAGGGGGCAAATCTTTTTATGTATATATCAATACGCAGGGCCCTTCACGGCGTGAAGCGCATGGTGCAGTTGCGTTTGGGGCATGTCCAACTCCAATTTTGCTAGTTTGACGGCAGAAAGAAAATGGTCTGTGTGCTGGGCGCATGGTTCAATATGTGCGTACTAAGTCTGTGAATTAGTCATGGGTGTGTAGGGCATAACATGCAATACACCAATCAGTGTAATTTCTCTTTTAAAGCGCTTGTACTTTGGCGCATTGCCGTTATAATAGCGTATGAACAGCGCATTATGAAAAACACCAGTTGACTGATTGAACTGCAGACTCACTGCAGAGAGGGGATATGGAGAGAAGTGTGGACGTGATATAAAAACCATCTCTGACCATGAAGCCTGTGTTCCTCTGCTGCTCTGCAGTTTATGAGTGAAGTGTCGGAACTCCACTCTGTTAACAGACGGACAGACGGTGTTTCCTCTGTCTGGATCCTCACTGCACTGCGTTAATGTAAACTATGATGAACGGGTCGTGGGTCACATCTCCCCCTACACTGGTTTCTTTAGTGTTGTGTTTTATTGATGTAGGAGTATTTTCTTTAACGATTTACTTTCATGATTA
>NC_060171.1:35339578-35361895 GCF_021292245.1 Micropterus dolomieu | reverse complement strand
GCATGGTGCAGTTGCGTTTGGGGCATGTCCAACTCCAATTTTGCTAGTTTGACGGCAGAAAGAAAATGGTCTGTGTGCTGGGCGCATGGTTCAATATGTGCGTACTAAGTCTGTGAATTAGTCATGGGTGTGTAGGGCATAACATGCAATACACCAATCAGTGTAATTTCTCTTTTAAAGCGCTTGTACTTTGGCGCATTGCCGTTATAATAGCGTATGAACAGCGCATTATGAAAAACACCAGTTGACTGATTGAACTGCAGACTCACTGCAGAGAGGGGATATGGAGAGAAGTGTGGACGTGATATAAAAACCATCTCTGACCATGAAGCCTGTGTTCCTCTGCTGCTCTGCAGTTTATGAGTGAAGTGTCGGAACTCCACTCTGTTAACAGACGGACAGACGGTGTTTCCTCTGTCTGGATCCTCACTGCACTGCGTTAATGTAAACTATGATGAACGGGTCGTGGGTCACATCTCCCCCTACACTGGTTTCTTTAGTGTTGTGTTTTATTGATGTAGGAGTATTTTCTTTAACGATTTACTTTCATGATTAGAGAGGCTGCTGTCAGTCATTTTAAACGTCATGTGCGCAATAAACTCGCAACAAACATCGTGGGGTATTTGAGCAGCAAAAACAGAAAAAAACTGAAGTTCTAAACTTGACATGACAGGACAGAGGAAACTCTCCAGAGGAAACATTATTCAGCTTTTAGCTTCTGAAATAATTTAGATGCTCTGATGGAGGATTGATCAGGAGGTCAGCTGCTTTACTCCAAACAGTTTCTCTGTATGAACCTGGACTATGTGAGAGCTTTTGGATTTGTAAAAGAACACAGAACATTATTAACTTTAGATCCTGACCGATCCTGTCGGCGTGTCAGGAGATTTTAATAATTAATGAAGTTATGCTGCTGTGCCTCATGCGTAAATGCGCACAATGTCACAGTAATGCGCCCCTAAAGTAACAAAAACAATCGCTTTCTGCAGCCTCAATAGCAACGCACCAACAATGTGCCTGACCTCACCTTATTTTAAGACCAACACTCCCATGAGCTCACAAATGGGTGCAAGTGCATTTTCTATTTAAACAACTTGGTCGCTTGGCGTGGAAATTTCAACTGCGGCGGTTGGAAACTAGACATTCAGCCTGCTATGCCAATTTCTGTATTTGTTTTCATCCTGTGGGTGGAAAATGTCAGTACTGCATCATTCGTTTGGATGATCATGCCTCCCTAAAAGTTTTCCCTCTATTCAGCCTAGCCTTGCTGGGAAAATGAAGCAAGTCCGCATGCCTGTTTAGTAGTAGACTAAAGGTGTTGTCAGTAGCAACACAAAATGTTTATCTAAAGTGAGAAATTAATACCGCGAAAGTGACTGCGTTCTCTAGCTTATAGATCAACTTTTACCCGCTGGCGCTTATGCTAAAATGGCGTTTTTTCAATCAGTCTTTATCTTGACAGTGACACCTCTTAACAAAACACATAACTTAGGAAAAGTCAAAGACTGGGGGACTTGAATATTGTATAGAAAAAATAGGCCTAGGCTACAATCAAAAATTGCAGGTAAATTTTTCCTTTTGCAAAACCCCCTTCTGCCCCCTCGTGGCGCCGGGCCCAATGTAGGCCACCTTAGGCTCACATCCAGATAGGCGAGAACAGATTGGCCAATGCGGGATTGGCCTTTAAGCCTAGGCTTAACTACGCCTGGTTTTAGCGATACGCGTTCATGGGAATGGCAACGGAATTATAGCTGTTGCCTAACAGTGTGCATTGCTAGGATAAGTTGTAAACTATCTTCCGCTGTTAAGTTGTAGCCGTATCAATAGAGGATCAAAGAAAAAGAAAAGGAAATTTCACCAACACTGAGATACGAAAGTTAATAGAGCTGTACAATCAGCACAGACACACACTGCCAAGCAATCAAACATAATAACTAAACTAGAAAAAACAAATAACATGGAGACAGATAACGGAGGTGATTAACGATTGCTCAGACTCAGGCTACCTTTAGACAGAGCGATGCGAGGAAAAAGTGCAAAGACCTCCTGAGCAAAGCAAAAAAAAGGGGGTCATCCCCCAAAAACGTCCGTGTACAGTGCCATTATTGTGGATATCTTTGGAGAGGATTCCCCAGGTTTTACTGGTTTGGTCGGTGTGGAAAGTGACGGTACTGACCTGGGACACTGCTGTCTCTCCAGAAATGGATGTCGACCATTCAAGCGAGAGTGTGAATTGTGAAGGTGTGTAGCCTATATATTAGAGTACAATAACAGTTAAGTCTTAGAAGTTATCAGGTAACAGTAGGCCAGACTCTCTATCTTTTCAGATTCGATGGAGGCCCCAGTCACTGCACAAAGTTCCCATGAAGGCAGCAGTTGTGCACCGCCAGTGAAACGGAGGAGCAGTGTTGGGCAGGTTACTTCCAAAATGTAATACGTTATACATTAGTAGTTACTGTCAGTTGACAGTTTACATTTAGTAAACAATATTATTGTCACTGAATTGTAATCCTTTACGCTACTTTTGCGAATACTTTTACTGCTATTTAAATCACCATCCACACCACCACCAAGTCACTCGTTGAGCGATGCATCGGAGTCCCACAAGTGCAAGTAAAATCCTTTCCGCAGTGTCTGTGTCAGCACCATGGATAGCGGCATAGTGCTGTTGTTACATCATTCCAATATAAATAGGCTATATAAACAAACTCGCCAAAAGTGACACATTTAGATTTGACAGTAATCATTAACTAGGGCTATTTTTTCTAGGTTTCCTTGTCATTGATTCATTGCACACAATTTGCCGTTAGGCTTTATTACAGAATTACAAAGGACCGCCCATACTCTTCAGAAACAGGCGAAGAAGACCTGTTTATCTGTTGGTGGAGCAACTGTATTTCTAACGCTATTTTTTGTTTTTCAAGTTCCAGCTTTTCCTGCTCGGCCTGTAAATTTTTTGATTCAGCCTCCACTGTAACAATTGTTTTCTAAATAAGCATCTGCTGCAGATCATCCAGCCTCCTCCTCTGCAGTATTGGGAGTAACGCGTTACAAAAGTAACAGTAATGGATTGCTTTTTGCTGTAATCTCAGTAATGCGCGTTTAACCTGAGATTATGTGGTTATTTCCAGGAAACATTTCGGCACAAAAACAAATTCATGAGTAAAAGAGCAATGTTATTTACTGTTGCTAGATTCCGATGGTTGAGATTGTAGGCAGGGTGCAAACTATGGGGGAGCTTGCGGTTGACATACAGATACTCATGCTCAGACGGTGCCTGGATCCGGACGTCCCGTCGATGCAGCCCACAATACCAGGTATGTCAGAGGAAGGGTGATATTCTTACATTTTTAAAAATTTGAAATGAGAAGTGTGTATAAATTTGTTGTAATAAGCCACGCCCACTTTAAGCAATCATTACCAAATTTTAAGCATCAATTGAGTAGTGACCGTGGTACAAACTGAATTTTGTACAAATCCATACAGCGAATTAGGAGGTATAAACATTTCGCATGTGTAGCACCCCCTGCTGGAACAATATCCCAGGACTGCTCAGCGATCTTTTTAAATGCGACCTGAGTCTGGTGATGTCGTGTTATTCTTCTGCGTGCGGGTCACTTTCAGGCTGTGGACAATTCACACTGAAGTCTGATATGGGCCACATTTAAGCAATAATGTGAACTGTCAAACAAAAAAATCAGATCTGGAAAAAAATTTGAATTGAGCATTAAGCCCTGCAGTCTGAATGTAGCCTAATATTGGTTGCAATAGCTGGCGTAATGCGGGGTGCACCCTGGACAGGTCACCAGTCCATCGCTGGGCCACACATAGACGAACAACCTCTCACGCTCATACTCACACCTAAGGACAATTTAGGGTCACCAATTAACCTAGTCCGCATGTCTTTGGACAGTGGGAGGAAGCCAGAGCACCACGCAGACACGGGGAGAACATGCAAACTCCACACAGAAAGGCCGGGGCCACCGGGGTTTGAACCTTCTTGCTGTGAGGCGACAGTGCTAACCACTGTACCGTGCCGCTGGTACATAAAGATACAAAACTTAAAATTTATGAAAACAAATGGATTGATGAATAGTTCCATGGTTCCCCAGGTAACCAAGTCTGACTTGCTGACAATGGGGGTGTTCAGATCACAGTGAGTTGAAGTTTTCCCATTGTACTTGGATCCCGTGACAGTTTTCTCTGCTAAAAAGTATTTGTGCAGCACAAACCTTAAACCTTGGAAACAAAAGATTTGGCAGGTGGAATGAACATTTCACCCACTAGTCAAGTACATACTTACCCTCTCTGACCTCAAGGTGATGCTGTAAATATCAATTTTGTGTTTATGCAATTTTCTTTAAAAAAGATTGGCTTCAAGTCCAAGTTCTTTCAACACTTTAATCTCTGAAGTCACCAGCATCTGGTCTTCTCCTCTGAAAATGTCAAATCTTGCATTTTTCCAGACTTGCTTACAGGTGGCTAATAATGAGTTACATTTACTCCATTACATGTACTCAAGTAACTTTTTAAAGTAAATTGTACTTGTCAGAGTGGTTTTAATGCATCATACTTTTACTCTTACTTGAGTTTTTAAGAGAAAAATCATTACTTTAACTTTTTGGAGACATTCATCGCGCTACTTCGCTACCTATTTATTTACCACTGTCAGGTATCCACATGACTCTGTTAGAACAGAATGATGGCTACAGCATGATAGTATGGCTTTCAAATAGCGCTTGCAGCTAATATTTAGGCTACAGATTAAATTTTAGCCAGCCTGGTCTCATCCTAAGGTGTCCGACACCAACGCTTTGTCAGGCTGTCTCAAAGCGTCGGTATCTGACACCCTGGAATAAGATTGTGACAGGTTTTGCTTGTGAAGTCAGTAGGCTACACTGTGCTGGCACTGAGCTGACAGAGAGCAGTGTTTGTTGTGTTAATGCTAATATGTTTGTACAACTTTTCATAGTCAATGGCTTTAGAGTAGACAGGGAAAGTCTGAATTCAGTTGGACTAAAAATAACCATAAAATTCAAAATCGTTGACTTCCTGTTGTGTTTAGGGCATCAACCTGTGTCATGACAAAGAGTTGATCTTTGACGCCACGCCACAGACGAAAACTCACAGATAGCACAACTTTTCATCGTCAATGCCTTTAGAAGGCACAGCAGAAAATTAAAGTCGATCCGTTAATTCCCTAGGAGGAGTTTGTTAAGTACAGACCTTGTAAAAAGCTGAAACTTAGTCCGGAGGCTGCTCTGTAGGGGGCGTTAGCGAGCCATTTTGACACGCCCACGCGTGAAACCCATAAAATGTGAAATTTTTCACCAAGTCTGAATTTTGTGCAAAGTTTGGTGAGTTTTTGAGTATGTATAGGACCTCGCACGTTTCGTGCACAGGCCCTAATAATCCCTTCATTTTCAATAGGGACCTAACACGTTTCGTGCTCGGGCCCTAATAATCCCTTAAATTTCAATAGGGACCTAACACTTTTCGTGCTCGGGCCCTAAAAAATAATCCCTTCAGTTTCAATAGGGACCTAACACATTTCGTGCTCGGACCCTAAAAAATAATCCCTTCAGTTTCAATAGGGACCTAACACGTTTTGTGCTCGGACCCTAATAATCCCTTAAATTTCAATAGGGACCTAACACTTTTCGTGCTCGGACCCTAAAAAATAATCCCTTCAGTTTCAATAGGGACCTAACACGTTTTGTGCTCGGACCCTAATAATCCCTTAAATTTCAATAGGGACCTAACACTTTTCGTGCTCGGACCCTAAAAAATAATCCCTTCAGTTTCAATAGGGACCTAACACGTTTTGTGCTCGGACCCTAATAATCCCTTAAATTTCAATAGGGACCTAACACTTTTCGTGCTCGGACCCTAAAAAATAATCCCTTCAGTTTCAATAGGGACCTAACACGTTTTGTGCTCGGACCCTAATAATCCCTTAAATTTCAATAGGGACCTAACACTTTTCGTGCTCGGACCCTAAAAAATAATCCCTTCAGTTTCAATAGGGACCTAACACGTTTTGTGCTCGGACCCTAATAATCCCTTAAATTTCAATAGGGACCTAACACTTTTCGTGCTCGGACCCTAAAAAATAATCCCTTCAGTTTCAATAGGGACCTAACACGTTTTGTGCTCGGACCCTAATAATCCCTTAAATTTCAATAGGGACCTAACACTTTTCGTGCTCGGACCCTAAAAAATAATCCCTTCAGTTTCAATAGGGACCTAACACGTTTTGTGCTCGGACCCTAATAATCCCTTAAATTTCAATAGGGACCTAACACTTTTCGTGCTCGGACCCTAAAAAATAATCCCTTCAGTTTCAATAGGGACCTAACACGTTTTGTGCTCGGACCCTAATAATCCCTTAAATTTCAATAGGGACCTAACACTTTTCGTGCTCGGGCCCTAAAAAATAATCCCTTCAGTTTCAATAGGGACCTCGCACGTTTCGTGCTCGGGACCTAATTATGCACACACAAAAAAGTTCTCAAAGTTCTCTTACTTCATGTGTATGTGACTGATGTAATGTTTCAACCACAGATAATCTCCCTCAGGGAAAAGTGAAGAAGTGAACACACCTGTTTTCATTAGGCAATAAATTATGAAACATCCCACCTTTTTCTCCTAATTTGATTTGTTTGTGAGATCATAATTTAATATTGGGGACAACAAGAATTTAATTTATATTTTTAAACTATTTTCTTTTTGGAGTACTAACAGACTAGAATATTAATGCAATATTTATCAATATCACACTTGATGGATACACACTGGGAATATTGTCCTAGTGTATATGTGGCAGGTTATCTAATCAAGAGATGATGACTTGTCATTTCATCATAGATAAATACAAATGTATGTTCACTTCTTTACCTTTACCTGAGGAAGGCCATCTGAAGTAATTCTAGTCACATCCACATCAAATAAAAGACTAGGAGAAAATGACACTTTAAAAAGTAAGTACTGTTGTACTCTTACTTTAGTTATTTTGATGACAGTACTTTTACTTGAGTACAGTTTTTGGCTCTACCCACCCCTACTTGCTTGGATCCCGATAATGGCCGCTTGCGGCTAGATCTTATTTTGAAAGTGCCGACCGGAAGTTTCATACTAAATGCAGAGTGCTTGACGCTGGTGTAGTAAAACGTTGCACTGCTGGATACATCGGAGAAAGCTGTCTACTAAACGCAGTGGATATTTTTTACTAAACAGGACACGGTTAACAACAACACTGATGGACTGAGAGAAGTCGGAACAATATTTAATTTACTTTTATTCCTCTCAGGAGCTTTTGACTTCTTACTTGGACAAAGGAAAGATTTGTGTCAGCGGGATGAGGAGAGGTGCCTGAACTCCGCAGCAAACATGTACGTTACGTTGGTTCAATGTTGTCGTTTCAGTAACGATACTTATCCTCATAACTGATACAGTGCTGTCCTGTCACCCCGACATGTCCCGTCCCGTTCTCTGCTGTATGATCAGCGTACCAAATCGTGTTGACAAATCTTTTAATTCGGCAGTAACTTCCTTCTAGCTTGAGCTCTAGCTTCAGTTAAGCTGTTTCAGTGAAATGTTTTCTTGCCTGTTTGCGTGTTGCAGAACATTGAGACAACATAGAACAAGAAAATGAAGTAATACTGAGTGGGAGCAAGCACTGTGGAACATCCATAACAGCAAGTTTCATCTAGTGAAGCAATTTCTGAAGAAATTGCGGTGTGAATGCTGGCTGTTGAAAAGGCTGATATTAAACTGGATTGCTGGCTTGAAATGTTGAATAGTACTAATAATGTACGCAAGATGAGGAACATCATCGGGTTAACGGTCAAAGAAATTATGAATGAGGAGATAAGAGTTGAAAAATGCATTAAAAATGTTGGGAGGAATATAAACAGTTGGGAAAGTGGGAATGGGCCGAAGGATGCAATAGTGTAAGCTAGTCTGAGCTGCATTACATGACTAACTCCGAAAGCAGCACGGACTGTAGCCAATTCCACACGGACCACTGGTCGCTGCCACTAGGGGCGCTAAAGCTTAGTCGTCCGTAGAGGGTTGGTTGTGGTCTCATGGCCGTGTTGGCAACTGTTAGATAATTAGCTCATGTCAGATATCATAATCCTTTGTCTATTAAATAACCTATATTATTGATTATACCTTTGCTTATTGTTGCACTGTATTTTACAGGTTATATCTACAGTACATCTTTCTAGATCACAATACTTTGTTAATTATACTGTCTTATCTATTATACCTGTATTCCTATTGTTGCAGCAATAAATATATCAATCTTTGGTCCTTGTGTTCAGGACCAGTTGGTCATTGTTTAACTTGATGCAGAAAATAGCTAACATGCCAATATTTAGTCTATGCCAATTCAGCGGGTTATCTTCTGCTAACGCGGTCACAGACTGGTCACTACCACTAGGGGGACGCTGAAGCTAGTGTTTTTCTTCTTCTTCAATTCGGTTTTTGGAGCTGGATCATGACTATCACTCCGCCTAAATTGTGGGTTATTCAACTTCACAGCCAAGCTTGCTGGCCAAGATGGAAGGTGAATCACGTTCATTATTATTATTAGTTGTGGTAAGTTAACAATAAATCAACGTTACCGTTTCCAAGCATGTGTACAAATAAAAAAAAAAAGATGTGGAACACAATAATATGACTTTCCTACTGAGAGTCCTGTTTCAGATAGCTAAGAAGAGGACGGACAGTCTCCTGGCTGAGGCCAAACCCCCACAGTCTCACTATGGAAGGAGACTGTTAAGGATATTTACATCTGCAAAGTTGCGTGCATGTGTTTTTGATGAAATGGTCCCTGATCATCTCATGTTTTCACATGCGATATGATGTGAGAGTCATTAAACAACTCATTTAGATGTCTTCTGTTATCTAAATCTAAACATCATGCTATGCATTTCTTTATTTCCATCCAACTGTACAACTGTATTCCAGTGGATGAAAGTCACTACTCATCATTGTGTAATGTTAAGGTAAAATATTCATGGACTACAATGAATTGGACTTATTTGCATGGCACTTAAATAAATAGCACTATAAATTGCAATCCTAATAACTTGTACTTTACAACTGATTAACATGAACTTAACTATATATGGATAAAACAAGTTCAAAATAATATATAACATAAACATTAGAAAACTACAGCGAAAACAACAAACTCTATAATATTATTGACAATATAATTCTTAGACTAAATATTATGATTTGTAGTGTTTAACTATTTTTCTCCATAAACTTAAACAATGAGCAACTGAAGGAATTGGCTACAACCCCCTCTCTCTGAAAGTCTACTGACTCTGGCTCCATGGTTTTGGTCCGTCCTCAGCCCAGCATCAACGTCTACTGGAAGTATCTCAGAAGCGTTTCAGCCACAGACCGCGTAGCCTGCCTCATGTTATTGCCTTGTTATTAATTTATCCTTTATGTGCTTCTACTACCTTCTTGACAGCTCTCTGTGACCCTGTTTCGTTCTGTCGTCTGCAGGCTGCATGTCCCACAAGGAGCATTACAGAAGCAGAGCATTTTGCCTGCCTGATTTTGCTGACATGTAGAGTTTATTGATTTGGTAATCAGTTCTTGCTTTTTGTGCTTTTACTATGATTAAGTTGGTTACGTAGTTAAATTATTTCCTTTTGTGTCTGTTTTAACCGTGTTTATTGTTGTTTAACGATCGGGAGTCTATTTTGAAAATTGACCAGATTCTCAATGCCGTTCTGTTTCTGACTGTGACTCATAGTCATAGTGCCACCTACTGGCAACAGGAAGTGACCCTCCATCTAAACAGCCCCTGCAGCAATTTTCACTGTATGAAGTTTCTGTGGCATGTCCAGATTTACAAAAAGCCCCTTGGAGTCATTTCCTTAACTAAACAGGAAGTTGGATTAAATTTTTGTCAATTTACACTCTCCGTACTGTAAAGAACTCTTCCTAGAGCATATGTGCCACTCCCCAAGTGCGAGGGCCCGTCCAATGCTGTTTGCAGCTTTAATTTAAAATAATGTTTCTGTTGTTCCAGCTGATAACAAAGAGTAGGAGCAGCAGTGAAAACTGGAGCACCGCAGAGAGAGTGGCAGTTTGAAGCATATGAGCATGCTCTCTCATGTTCTCTTGGAGAGCCACAGGCCTCTGTCCCGCTCTCTCTCTTACACACACACTGACACACACACACTTTGAAGTTAATCACTTCCTCTGGTGGAGGAGATTTCCTTCAAGAACAGGACAAACAGCCAATTAACGCACAGAAACTCTCAAACATGGATATACTTCACACTTATATAGACTTATGCGCATGCGCACACACACTCACACACTTGTGCCAGTCTGGACTATAAAAGCAGTTAATTACTTTGAATCTTGATAAACTGGTCTGCTATGATAAGGACTAATGTTTTAGTTATATTGTTTAAATATGGGGATAGGCACACAATTTCAGGCATTCTGTCCTGGGAGACATTCGTAGTGTTGCGCTAGGTTGTTCACATGAAAAAAAGAGCTAGAGAGGGAAATTCATACCCTGCTTACCTCTGCACAGCTAAGTGGGTGTTAATGTCGTACTGTCTGTTACAGATAGTTAAAGAAATTGTCTGAAACAGACTCCTAATTCCAATTTCAGAAGTTCTAAAGCTGTTAGCTACCATCCAAAAAGGAGTTCTAATGAACCTTACTGACAGCTTAAGCTTTGAGGTAAAAGTATGTATTATTGTATTACATGTTGAAATACACACTCAGTTTAGTCGGGACAACTTTCATCAAAGACTGATATTGCAGCATTGTAGTTATTAGGGCTGACCCCAAATAGTCGAAGATTTGATGCTTCGATGGGTGGAGCCTTATTTGACTGTCAATCTCACAGTCGAAGCTTCGCAATGCAGTAAGTAATGCAGTAAACAAACATGTAAAAAGAAAAAAACTTACAGTAAATGTTTTTAAAGTGCGTGAATAAATCCAAAATTGTAACCCTAACCCTGGGTCGTCAGTGCACATGTGTAAGCATAGCGTGTATGTGTGTAGTGGCAGAAGAGGAGAAGTTGCTGAAGAGACAGACCCCCAGCTTCACCAGTGTTTTGCTGAGTTGTCCGCACCTCGCGGGACTTTAGGATAATTTATCACCGTTGATTAACCACACAAAGAATATTATATCCTTTTTAAATACCCAGCTACTTGAAATAGACCCGCGAGGAATGCATGCAGTTGTTGGCAGCATGGCATGCATGCTAAACTCTACACAAGACCGGTGAATGGCAGGCGAGAGAGAGAGAGAGAGAGAGAGAAAAGGGTCAACAATAAGCCTCAGTTTAGAAAGCTGGAAATTTACATTGTAAGTTGAATGAATAGAGACTGCAGCTCTGCAGCTTCTCAAGATTAAAGCAGAGCCACCATGTGTAACCCCCCTCCAGCTTGCAATTGCTGCGCACAAAAACACATGATTTGACTATAGGCAGGACTTGATGATTTGACTATGTAAATTGCCCTTCCACGTGCCTATGTGGAAAGCACCTCCTTGCTTTCCACGTGCATTCATGGCATGGGGAGAACATGCAAACTCCACAAAGAAAGCAACAGGGGTTTGAACCGACAACCTTCTTGCTGTAAGGCGACAGTGCTAACCACTGCACCACCATGCCGCCCGAGTCTATTATCTATATTTTCAAATTTAAAATTATTGTATTTTAAACTGGTAAAGTGATTGAACATTTTCATTGAGTATTTTAATAAATATTCAAACTTTAAATAATAACTCTTTTTCCATTCTTTACCATTATGGTACTGTGTTTCTTTAAATTATGTTTACTTGGTCCATTTAATGACAAAAAAACACAATAATTTTTTTATCCACTGGAAAAATAATGCGTACCCTAGAGGGTTAAGCGAACACTGCAGCCTCTCAGGGGCCCAAAAAATGAGCAGCCAAAACTGACAGAGAATAAAAATAAAGAATAAAATCATAGGGAGGAAATCTCTGGCCAAACAATGTGTTCAGAAGCACCATGTATGTCTGACAGGCGAAGGTGAGGAGATAACAGGCAAACTAGCAAAACTTTAGCTTGCTTAACCTTTAAAGGTTCAGTGTGTAACATTTCTGAGGCTCTACTGACAGAAATGCAATATAATATCCATAACTATGTTTTCAGTGGTGTATAAAGACCTTACATCGCAGGCTTATGCAAAGCAGAGTATAGGGCAGGTAGACTGTTTAAAAATGTTATGAATTCTCATAAATGTTGACGCTATTCTCCTAATAGTACGGCGTTTTTTTTTCTGGACCTGTCAGAGAACACAGATAGCCTATGTGTTGAGAGATTCTGAATGTGCAGAAAGTTTTAAACATGAGCAGAAACCTTCTGAAACACACAAGCTAAAGTGCAACTGAATTAAAATTATTTAATAGCATTGAGGTGAGTAAAGGTGCCACAGTCAAAGAGGTTACTTCAACAAAAAAAGAAAACGACATGAGAAAATATTTCAATACACATTTAATGTGTATTCATATATTAATATATATTAATTTGTTAAGTTCTGTGTGCAGCATGAAGGGAAACAAACTTTCATTATACAGCAACCTTGTGTTGTATAATGACAAATAAACAACCATGTAAAAGTTAAACTACAGGAGAAAAGATAGCCTATATCCTATATCTAAATTGATTAATGTAGTCCTCAAAATTGAATTTGATAGATGAAGTAAGTGTATTTGTTAGTCATAATTCAATTGTATGCTTTAATGCTTTGCAGTAATTTCTTTAATGTTTTATTTTACTTTTCTCTAATCTGTCCTTGTTTAAAGTTAAAATGAATTTGAAAGATTTTTAAAAAACTGTAGTGACCTTTTGTGCTTTATAATCATACTGACTAATTGAATATATGTGAGCATGGCCTGGATGAATCTATAACACTGAATTTGGAAATGATGTTTGGGACTCCATCTGTGTCACTATAAGGCTAATGGCCAAGAGCTTCTTTGAAATTGCCCATGTTTGTATTAGAACTAAGAAGTTGTTCGAGGTGGTGCTGGATTGGGTCGATGAGGGGCCCAGTTTGGAAAATGTTGTCCCCCTGTCCAAAATTCCTAACGGCGGGCCTGCACCTGTCTGTAAGGTAAACATGTAGAAAGGGTTCATTTAATTTGGTCAGTCTCACAGCTAACGCCAACTTGGCAGTTAGCCAAATGTTAAAACAAGCTAAATAGACAGCTGTCTCTGTCTGTAGCCTTAAAAGTTGGCACATTGTTGTAAACTCAGCTGCTGGCTGAGACAAACCAGCCGCTCCTCCTTCGACCAGGTAACGTTACCTTCAGGCAGTGAATAACAGCGGAGAGGAGGAGGAGGAGTAGGAGAGACTGATACAGACTGATGTCTGTTTTTATTCTTTCTAAACTACGCTCACAATACTACACAGTATTGTGATGTCAGATATTGAGTTTATATATAATTACTTTGCTGTTGTAAACGTTAATGTTGCTGCTGTAGAAACAACATTTAGCTGTAAAACAAAAAGAACTAGGCAGTTAATATACACACTTCAATATTTGTTTATTTACGAAAGTGATATGTCAGCTAAATATATAACAATGTTATCGCATGTTGAATATTTTCCTCATACCGTGCAGGCCTACCTCATGCCCATTGGGTCTAGTCTTACCAAATAACTGTCACCAAATAGTAGTAGTAAAGTATCGATAGTGGTATTGATAAAGAATCGGATCATTAAGCAGTCTCACTAAGGGTATCAATATCAATAAAAATTAACGATCCCCATCCCTACCGCTTGGCAAGTGGGATGAAAGGGATGCAGCTGGACTACAAACGAGCTGTTTTCAGGCAGTTCAGAGCAGAGTTTTCTGTGGGAGATGGGAACTCCCTTTGGGCTGAACTTTGGGATTTTTCACTTTGCAAACCTGTTACATGCACAAAAAAGGTATATAACTCAATAAAGGAGAGGGAAAAAGCCAAAAAGCAGAATACTCTTTAAATACTTATTCAAGGTATATCCAAAGTTAATTGAATGCAATTCTTGAACCATTTGGAGTAAATGCATGGTTTTGGGGCTTGTCTGAAAGATAACTCTGAAGTGTCTAACCCAAAAGTCAGAATTACTGTTAGTGTTCCTGGAATTGATTAATATAAGTTTAAACACACTAAAAGTAATATTTTTCATTGTTCCTTGAAAAAGTTTGCCTGCAGACAACTATAACTGGGACTTACTAGGTGGAAAACACTGGGCCACAGCATAAAGCCTTCCCTAGTCCAATTTTAAATTTTTAAATACCAGTACCATGAAAAATGAATATTTTATACAGGTTTTTCTAAGGGTATTTTTTTAGCGTATTTTTTTCAAAAACAGCACTGCCCCTTGACGGCAAGCGGCTGCTGCTGCTGCATCACTCTGTAGCTTGACGCTGATGCGTTTTTTTGCTGGTAGATCATGAACTTCCCACCTAAAGCTGGATATTGTTATTTTCTGAATTTTATTGGCTGCAGGAAGTGCCAGTCATCGGCACAATTGATTGCTATTGGCTCAGCCTACGCACGAAATAATAGGGGCTGGCTCTTTCTTACAGTGCGGGCTCTCATTGGCTGTTGTAGGCTGTGTACGGGAGATGTGAGCTCCTATTGGGTCGAATTAGATGTCAGTCGAAAGGTCAGAGTTCAGCTGCTAATTTGAATACAAGATATCGCATTTGTTTACATCCAAAGCGGAGTTATTACAGTTATAATGACATACGAGCCACGTCTGCCGGCAAATATGAAACGATGTGGCAGCAGTCCCTGGGCATTTATTGATGGAATAATGTGTTTTGGACTAAATATTTTTACTGGATTGGATCGTCTGGACCTTTGATAAGAAGACCATTTTTGTTGGAATATAGTCGATTGATGGATTACTATGAGGCTTCATAGGTGAGTCGCGTCAATTTTGATTTCATTTGGTTGGTCTGACAGAGGCGCTGATTTTACCCGCTGTGGTGATTGTATCTTGAAATGGTTTGCATTGGTCGAATCACTAGTGATGGGAAAAGTCACTCTTTTGACAGACTCGTCAAATCTCGTTCATTAAAATGAACTAATCTTTTTTTGTGTCATTTCGGTCATTTTAACTAGGCTGGTTAAAATGGTCCATTTTCACAATCCTTCCTGAGTATACAACCAGGCCAGCCATATATATATATATATATATATATATATATAAAATAATTACTATCACTAAATCTCTAAAGTGCTTATTCATACAGCAGCCTCACACCTATCCATGAGTAAAATCTATATATTAACATCAGATTTACTGGGAATATATTGAAGTAATAAGCTTGACACACTAGATGAATAAAACACACTCTTATTAAAATTTAACAAATTTAATAATAATCTTGATAAAGCCACCAAGTTCTTAAAAGAACTCCAGCACAGAGAGAGGAACAAAGAATTATATTATACATATACATTATATAAACGCAGCAGTTTGCCAGGTCTGGACATAGAATGGACCACATCAGGTCTGGATTCTGCTGACAGAAACAAACATAAGTACATCACTGTCAAACACTGCAGGTTGTTCACCAGTCAAGAGTTGTGGAACACCACCGCTCTGCTGATAAATAAAAAGGAAAAGTTAGGTTGCATTCTCTGGCGGACCCGGATCACTTCTTAGCTGGAACACACCACAGGGCTAACGCTAACATTGCTATGTGGCTGTATTTTAATGTTTTAATGAGCCAGTCCGTTTGTTCTGGAGAGGAGACGACCTCTAAGGTAATGTGGCTCCCAGTAGAACCCTGTCAGTGCTCTGAAGTGGAGTGGACCCAGAACAGCTCTCATCAGCTGTTAGCTGTAAACACACCACAGAGCTAATGTTAACACTGCAGTGTTTTAATGTTGTAAAGACTGGCTCCCTTTGTTTTGGAGAGCAGATGACCTCAGAGGTAATTTGGCTCTTGGTAGAACCCAGTCAGGGCTCTGAAGTGGAGCGGACCCAGAACAACTCTCATCAGCTGTTGGTTGTAAACACTAGCAGGACTAAAGTTACAGTGCGGCTGTGTTAAAACTATAATTTAGCACAACATCACTGCGCTGTAATAACGTTAAGCTTTATGAAATGTCACATAATTAACAAAATAGATAATGTCAGTCCAGTGACTGTTACCTGACAACTGACTTGCCTCTCATTCTCCTGCCTGCTGAATGAACGAAAGACTGAGGAGGACCATGAGTGGTGAACAAATAATTTATTCCTGCTCCACAGCAGCCAAGATGTCACGTGACAAATGAACGAGTCAAACCCAGAGACCCACAGTTGAGAGTTGTGAACTAATCAATACTGTTTCCTGTGCTGACGACGAGTGAACCTAAGAGTCCAAGACCATTCACTTTCTATGGGTTGACCAGCCTATAAGTTAACTAAAAAGCCACAGTCACATAACTTACCTGTCTCTATGGGTTCTGTAGTGACGGATGAAGTTGGATGTTGTGGGGGTCGTATCACTGATTTTTGAGCTGCAGACCTTTTTTTTCCTACCGTCATGACAACATAATCCTTGTCTGTGTTGTACCAAAGTTACACGTAATGGTATGGTTGCAGGATTATGCCGCAAATGTTGGAATGTGCGAATGCAAGTATTTAATAAAAAATCAAGTCATTTTCAAGTCTGTCTCAAGTGTAAGTCAAGTCTCAAGTCATAAACACCAGTAAAATTCACTCATTTTTTTTTTTTGTGGTGCTGCAATCAGCTGACAGAAGTTTACCGTAGAATGCAGAATGAACAAGGGAGAGTGGGTGTGTTAGCAGTGAGTTGGTCATTCATCACGTGAAATACATGACTTAAATAATAATAAAACAGTCTCGTTTTCATAGCCCTCTTCCGGGGTCCTTCCGAGTCACAGCAGTGTGTTTAATGTTACAGTAGGTGAGTGGTGGAAGCTACGCTGTTGACAGACGTGATTGTAGATTTATTTCTGAAACAGTGTGGCAGTTCCAGTGAACGGTCCTATCATTTCTCCCTCGTTCATCATTTCTAAATATTCTCCAACATTACTTACAGCACACTGCACAAAGCTAAATTAGATTTCCCCCACAAAGCTAAAGCCATGTTTATCAGTGGAAGAGCGCTAACGCTAATTTATTTTGTTGTGCTTTGGGTATGTACTGTATGTATGTGGTATCTTGGTATGGTCTCAACATAACAAATGTTAGGGATACTCTTTGTTTATGTCATGCGTTTCTTAAAATAAGAGAAAATAAGAATATTGGCCGATATATCGGCATATCAGATTTTAAAATCCTCAAGTATCGAAATTGGTGTCGGACTTAAAAATCCCATATCGGTTGTGCTCTAGAGTGAAGTCTATGCATGGGAAACCAATGTGTTCTCATCTCAGAGCGTCATAACTGACGCTTTCAGACAGCGTGACAAAGCGTAAGTATTTTACGCTAAAGGTACCCTTCAGCGTCCGTATGAAACTCCACCATTTGCTATGTTCCAGAAACACAAAGGAGGCTAACCTTTCCTGCTAACCTACAGCAACAGCTGTGCAGATACTATCGGCCGATATGCCGATAGGGTTAGCCCGTCGACATGCATAAAGTCAGTGACTTAGGTTTAGGTACTAACATTTCTGATGGTTGTGGTAAGGGTAGGGAGCTTCGGGGGGCTGTCAACACCTTTAACACGAACGTACGATCTGTATGAGATGCCCAGAGCGTCTCATAGAGACGCTAAAGGGTACCTTTGGTGTCAAATAATTACGTTTTGTCACTTTTTCTGAAAGTGTTGGTATTGGACGCCCTGAGATGAGAACGGTCTGGGGAAACGCATGTCTTTATAAGACAACTGCTACTTCTCCCCCGTGCCCCACCCGATGTCATCATGTTTCATTGTAGACATCATTCGATGGCAATTTTGTAGACATCGCCCAACTGTAGTCTGTATGTAATCTAGAAGTTTAAAAACTTCCACCGATCAGTAACATAATAACATCATTGGTACCCATCTCCCGAGCATCAGTGATATCACTGAGGTGAGGTGTCTACGCAGAGCCCAAAGGATACTAAAGGACAGTGCCCACCCAGCCACAGCCTGTTCACCCTGCTGCCTTCTGGGAAGAGATATAGAAGAAGCGGCCCGCGGGCCAGATTGCTTTGATAGCAGAAAAAAATAAAATAAAATAAATTGATAGCGGCTGGTGCTGAAATAGATATCAGTCATGACAGATACAGTTACTGCAAAATAAAAGCGCGAGAATGTTTATTGCAGCAATTCTTTATGTTGAGTTTATTGAAAACCTTTACTTTGAAGAGTTCTGAAGGACATTCAAAAGAGTCTCTGGCTTGCTTGACACACCTCTGGGAAGAATGTAGAAAGTTCCGTGGCGCTGGTCCACTGCGGTTGGTCAGCGATTGTTTCCTCTGGTGGGATGAAGTCTGACGCTCCGCATGATCCATGATAAGATTAATGTCAACAAATCATGTTTTTGGGGGAGCTAATGTCTTATTAGGGGGAGCTAAACTCCCTCTGGCTCCCCCGTAGTTCGCACCCTGAATTTCCTCAAGGAAATGAAAATAAGCGTCCATAGGTTTATGAATGCGGCTCAAACGCCGGGCACACACACACTGCAGCACGTGCCTTATTGTGAGCATGTGCAAAAGTGTATACACAGTTAATTGGAATTGATCTTCCAATCTTCCTAATGGGAGTCCCGCACAGTACCTACTGAGCTAAAAATGCACATGAATATACAAGGATTGGAAATAATTTGACGTTCTGGCCTGCTTGGATGGCTTGAAAAAAATTTGGCCCGATGCCATACTTATTTGCCGACCCCTGCTCTAATTCATCCTCAGCACTGTTCCAGTGATGATAGTTTATTTCTGTTTACCATATTTCATAATTGATTCTGTATTAATCTATATTGTCTGCTATGTAGCAGAAGGGAGTTACAAAACTCAATTTCACTCTATAACTTGCTATATTGTGACAATAAAACTGCCTACCTACCATTGAAAGACACGTGGACATCTTGTCAGCTGTAAATAACCAAAACCATGCAGCTGCAAAACACTGCAGTTCTGAGGAAAAAGAGGAAAAAGCAAAATCTACAGACCTCCATTTCATTGCTGAAGAGTGCAACTCAAAACTCTTTTGGATTGAATGTGGCAGAGCTGCTTTTCACATAACCAGGAAAAACCCTGGTCATCTTGTCTGATCATTTTTTCCAATTCATCTGATCTGCCCTGCCTATTTTCTCTTGTAACCCCACAGTTTCCTCATTCTCATTGCCAAGTACTGATTTTGGAATTTCTGTTGATAAGATTGTCATAATGATTGTCTCTCTCTGTATATCTGCACATGCAGATGGTTCAGGTGAAAGAGATTAAAAGAGGATTACCTACTGGGCCTTCTGCCTGTAAGACCAAAGCCATGGCAGATAGGGAAAGAAAGACACAATTTGTGTTTGAATCCCTATTCAAGAAATACTGTCAAGAACTACCTTGTCCGACCAATGTCACCATTATTGTGCGTGTGTGTTTTATTAATTATGAAGTTATGCATTCTCAAGTTTGAAGGCTTATGATATGCTAAGATATCAAATAGTTTGTCCTATTTGACTATACAACTCTGGAATGTTTCACAGCAACAGAGTCATTTCCCCTTGAATCATGAGTTATGCTTGTGATTTTAATGCTAAACTATACAGTACACACTACAATGTATTCTACCTGCTGTGTGTTCCTGCATGTGTGAGATTGGTCAGTGCAGTTGGATGACATCATGCTGAAGCAGAGCCTTGAGGAACGTTTGTGTCAGGGTAACCCTTTGTTTTGTTGCTCTGATTCTCTGCTATACCAGTAAAGAGGCCTGATGGATGAGGAAGCCTGTGTTTTTTTAAGATTTTAACGGTATTACTACTCTTACCGATACTGCTTATTGAACCGGTACTTTAGCCTCTTGGTACCGGACCTGCCTGTAATCGATTTTCGCTGTTCTAGCTGTTTTCCGTCCAAAAACTGTCGTCAGCTTGAAGAGAAGAAGAGTTTGCTTTGGCAGAGGCGGTCTTTATCAGCGTATGCTAGGCATCCAGGATATCAACCAATTCCTCTCTTCAATATGAACATACAGAGCGCACTTGCAGCCACTTGTAGGATGTTTTGTTCTCAAGCTGTGGCCTGTAAAGCATGGGAGTGCTTTTTTGGTCATATATATTTTCATATTCATACTATTTTCATCAATATTTCAATGTTTTCGAAGCTTTATGTTTATGGAACATGATTGTATGGAGAGAAATAATGTTCTGAAGATAACTCCCAATTAAAGTGTTCATGGCCAAAACATGGACATTCGCCTGGTATATTTTTGAAAGATTGTGTAATAACTGTTGTATATTAGTTTCTTTTCATCAAATTTACAGTTACATTTGTATTCCAGGTATATTAGAAAATATTCAGGTGCATTATAATCTGTCTTATGATGGTTGTAATGGTTTATTGCATTAAAATATAGCTTTTTTTTACCAGTCGAGGATGAAAATATCATATTTTTTCTGTATTGCATCTCCATGTAGTCTGTAATGGTAAAATAAATGTTAATGTAAATGGATTTATATTTCTTAGCTTCTGACCTTTCAAAGGACAACAGAATTATGCATCTAGGTCTAATGGTTGAGGAGATATTACTGATTTATTTTGGGTATGTTATATTAGGCTTTTTTCCTGGAAATAGGTGCCAGGTACCATGAGGTTAACAGTATTCTTATTGGTTCTTGTTGTTATTTTTTAGAGAAAAAAAATAAACAAATTTAACATTGCTTGATTTTCTGAAATGTCAAATAAATAAAATAAACAGTTAATTACAGCAAAAGAAATACAGTAATATAAAGCAATACAGCAATGTTTTGAGCAAAACACTATTATAGACTGTAATGTTGTACTGATGGAAATATAAAACAAACAAACAATTATTTACAGAAAAAGAAAATACAGTGGTATAGAGCACCACTTCAACAAAAAAGTTGCAAAATCTTTAAATGGGTGATTGAATTTATGAACCACCTATAGGTAAACAATCATCTGGCTGACGGTTACTTTTAATCATGAACCAAATTTTGCATAATTCAGTTAACTCCTTGTGTGGTCTCTAGGCTGCTAGTACACAAAAACGGTGCATTTCACTGCCTGTGAAACTTCTCTCCAACTGTATAGAGTGGACCGCGACACAGAACTCTCCGGCAAAACAAAAGGTGGAGGTGTCTGTTTTTATATTAACAATGGCTGGTGTACCACCGTGGCAGTGATTCAGCAGAACTGTTCTCCTGATCTAGAATATTTTATCATTAACTGTAAACCATTTTACTGTCCCCGTGAGTTTGCTTCATTCACTCTGGTCGGTGTTTACATCTCGCCGCACGCAAACGTTCAGGATTCACAGCGCATGCTGGCTGACCGGATACTGTGTGTGGAGCAGACAAACCTGGACTCCCTTGTTATTGTTCTCTGTGACTTTAACAGGGGAAATCTCAGCCAAGAACTCCCCAAATACAGACTATAAACAGTTTATAAAGTGTCCAACCAGAGAGGGGAACACTTTGGATCTCTGCTACACCACAGTTAGCAGTGCCTATCACGCCGTCACACACGCTCCACTGGGACACTCTGATCACGTGATGGTCCATCAGATCCCTGCTTACAGGCAAAAACTAAAGCTCTGTAAACCTGTAGTGAGGACATCAAAGAAGTGGACTAATGAAGCTGTAGAGGATCTTCAGGCGTGTTTGGACTGCACTGACTGGGATGTTTTCAGGACTGCTACCAACAATCTGGACGAGTTTACAGAGGCTGTGACGTCCTACATCAGCTTCTGTGAGGACAGCTGTATTCCAACACAGACCAGGGTGAATTATAACAATGACAAACCCTGGTTCACAGCTAAACTCTCAAGCTCCTGAAGTTTGCGGACGACACCACCCTCATTGGGCTCATCTCAGGTGGGGATGAGTCCGCCTACAGGTGGGAGATCGACCATCTGGTGACCTGGTGCAGCCAGAACAGTCTGGAGCTCAACGCTCTAAAGACAGTGGAGATGGTCATGGACTTAAGAAAGAGCCCAGCCCCACCCTCCCCCATCATCCTGTGTGACTCCCCAGTCACCACTGTGGACTCCTTCCGCTTCCTGGGCACCATCATCTCCCAGGACCTCAAGTGGGAGCTGAACATCACCTCCCTCACCAAGAAGGCCCAGCAGAGGATGTACTTCCTGCGGCAGCTGAAGAAGTTCAGCCTGCCAAAGAC
>NC_060171.1:35307451-35339558 GCF_021292245.1 Micropterus dolomieu | reverse complement strand
ACATGTTTATTTACAGCATTAAACGTTGAAATGTATATTGTAATAGGCTGTATATTAACTTATTGGGAGAAAACTGGTAGTTCTATGTAAAATCAGACATCGAGCACCCCCATATCAAAATGGCATGATCCTTGTTTCACTGCAAAGACTGTGAGATTGACAGTCGAATCAGGCTCCGCCCATCGAAGCATCGAATCTTCGACTATTGGGGGTCAGCCCTAGAGGTACAGTTGTGCCCTAAGGGGTGTTTCCTATGTTTACATTCCTCATTTTGTATTTAAGTCTTTGTGCTATGAAGTGCTGTTGTATTTTTCTGTATTGCAATGACAGATCAATAATGAATGGTCTGTCAACAAATGACAAACAGTAAAGGCGCAACTGTGAATCTTGTCCAATCTCTTGCAATCAGTCTCGCACATACAGTAATGTATAACTTTATACTGTTGAAGTTGATGCATGCCATACAGAAAAAGTGCAGCATGGTACGTGGTCATTGTCATCCAAACCTTATATATAACGCTATAGATAACATCAGAAAATCCTAACAGAGTACACTGTTATATGACAACATGGCTAAACAATTTGACGATCTTGTTTGTAAACAATGGCACAAGGACTTGTCATTCTGATGGCAGCGACATTTTCATTGACATCAATATTACTTCTGACAGTTAAAGATTTTGAGCAAGTTACAGGCTTTTGCAGGTAAGCCACTGTGTTCACACACACAAGGTCACCACGGAAGAAGAGAAACCCTATTTGTCCAATGACACAGTGACAGCACCGAGAAAGAGACCCCCATTAATGTGAAAACATGAATAATTGAGTTAGTGAAAGCATTCCCAGGAGAGAGAGGGAGAGAGAAAGAGAAAGAAATCAGCACTGGGAACAACCCAGGGAACACCACTCCCAAAATGCATCTGCCTATTCTCACACACGCACTCACATACACGCGCAGTGAGCACGACTACACGGAGCAGGAGAATGCAAAGATAAAGATGGCTACCATTATTACTACAGCATTATAGAAATGAAAGCAAGAGCGCGAGAGATAGATAGATAGATAGATAGATAGATAGATAGTGTTTTGCTGCATTACCTAAGGATCCAATCATATGAACAGAATACTCTCTATCCCTACATTTATCACCTTTCCTCCTGTTTTTCGTATGGCATGTTGCTTTAATTTTCTAGATTCCCACCGTTTTCTCCTCAGGGAACCCTCTGTAGTCATGCAATTTGCTTCCTACTTCACTACCTAGCATTCCCTCTATCCTTCATCTCTCTCACATCTTTCCGTCCTTGCATCCTGCTTTCCGCCTTTTACTGTGGTAATACATACATGCCTGTATAAAGAATGTTTTGTATGCATATGTATCATTGTGTATGTATAAATGCAAATTCTGTGTCATTTCTGCATTACCTGATTACAGTTTGTGTGTGTATGTATGGTCATTAGTTTTTATGGGTATGTATGTTCTTACCTGAGGCCTGGGGGAGGGGGGCTGTGTGTGTGTGCGTCGCGGCCGTGGTCGGGAGGCGGTGTAGTGCCTTAGAGTCTGTCCCTGGGTGGGTAGAGGCTCCATGGGAGAAGCGGGGGATCCAGAGCCGGGGACGGGGCCTGGGCTGGGGCCGTAGCCAGAGAAGGGAGCCTTCCGTCTGGGTAAGCCTCCGCAGCCAGCAGCCTCCTCCTCTGGAGCTCGAGCGGAAGTGGAGTAAAGGATGGGGAGTCTGGGAGGAGGAATGAGCGATGCTCTTCTTGCTTCTGGTATTACTGCTGCAGCATGCATGCAATCCTCCCCCTCCCTCCGCCTCCGTCCTGGGGGGGAGGGGGACGGGGAAGTGGAAGGGGAGGGATTTGAGGCTGTGACTGTCAGGGGTATTGCTGATGGCAACCAAAGGAGGCCACACCTTCCTCCTCCTCCTTCTTCTCCAGCACCTCCTCCCCTTTCTCTCTCTGCTCCTCTGTCCCTGGTCTGCTGCTCCCAGTCTACATCCAGGAGACCTGAGAGTGAAGCAGTGATGAGAGGAGAGATGATGAAAGAGACAAGGAGGGAGGGAGGGAGGGAAAGATGGGGAATCCAGCCTACGGAGTAATCATGCTTTTTGCTGGCATTCACAGTATTTATGTACATCTAGGGCAGGCAGAGCTGAATAGGGAAGACATGGGGAGAATGGAGAGACAAGAAAATAGGAAAAAGAAGTAGTCGAGACTAGGATAGAGGGGGAGGAGAGACTAAAGGAAAGAGGGGGAACAAAAGGGGGCAGAGCATGCAAGAGGGAAATGTTAAGCATAGACATTAAGAGAGAAAAAAAAAGAAGAAGCAGAGAAGCAGATGGATGCTGTAGTCATGCTGTACTGCACACAGGAACACAGTTATCTGCCTGTCACAAAAGGCTAACAGTCATATAAAGTATGCTAGGGTTAAACTTTTTATTAATCTCTGCAGAGTCCCTTGCTGGTCTTTGAAATGCAAATTAATGAATTCATTTCAGAACTAAAATGCTCAAATTCAGATCCTTCATAAAATATTGACCTAATTATTTTTACAACATGCATCTGTCAAACACAGAAACACAAAATTATGGTATATTTTATTATTACTACTTTTAAAGCTATTCTCCAATCAAACTAAAGGGAATCCTCAAATCCCCCTATGTTTCCTCCTCTTCCCTCATCTCCTCCTCCATCTTCTTCCCATCACATTTCTCCCGTGGTGAAAGTCATTGGTGTGAAAGTAAACATGCTATGCTCCAATTAGCCAAACAGTGCTGTGTGTCTGCCACAGAATGTTACCATGGCACACCACATGAAGAATACAATGGGACAAGATAAAACACATGATAGGAGGTTAAGATTTAAAAATATGTTGTTGACAGTGTAATGCCATGAAATTAATTAATTCAATCCTGTTTATTATTTCATAAGTAGGATGCCTCATGTAATCTTTCATACTATTACATACATCTTATTAAGTTGCATTATTCATCAAATATGTATTTGTGCAGACAAAGTTTGTCACTAGAGTGGTGTTCCTCTACTGATGGGGGACATCATGTCTGTACACTTCCCCAAAATCTGATATTCAAACGTACCCCGAACCTTTCCTTACAGCAAGAGCAGATACTGACACAATCAAAAATAAATACAGAAATACACTGAACAAAATTATAAACGTAACACTTTTGTTTTTTACAGGGCCTCTCTAGGCCCACTTAGTCAAAAAATAAATTATAATTACCTCGTGGCCTCAAGATAAGTGTATATGAAAGGAGCCTGCACAGTGGAGTGCTTTTCTCCCCAAAGCAGAGAGTGCACAGTGCCTGCTAGCTTAAAGCACTCCTTGGGTGAAAACTATGGATAGAGACTATTTGATTTAATTTTATATAAAATTAGGGGTGAGTTATGCTATGGCAATGGCAGCGCTAGCTAACAGCAGTAGCTGTGATCGCCCAGATCGCCCTGTGATTGCCAACATATGGTGCACTTTATAATCTCAGAGATTATCTGAGAATGCTAAAGATAGTATCTTGAGGCCATGAGGTAATTATAATTTATTGTTTTGACTAAGTGGGCCTAGGGGTGCTCCATAGTTTTTGCCCCCATTCATCATGAGCTGAACTCAAAGATCTAAGACTTTCTCTATGTACACAAAAGGCCTCTTTCTCTCAAATATTGTTCACAAATCTGTCAACAATCTGTTTTTAGTGAGCATTTCTCCTTTGCTGAGATAATCCATCCACCTCACAGGTGTGGCATATCAAGATGCTGATCAGACAGCATGGGGATTGCACAGGTGTGCCTTAGGCTGGCCACAATAAAAGGCCACTGAAAAATGTGTGATCACCATTTGTCTCATGCAGTGTAACACAGGCCTTACCCTCCCCTCACCAACAGGGACATGGGGATAGTGAAGAGTTTCCTTATTACTGGAAGAGAGTTTTACTTTTGTTTGTACTACCAAATCTTCATGTTGGCTCTGTTCTAAGATTTATAGGCAACTATGGGCGTTTGAAGGGTCGGACATGGAGCTCCGTCACATGCGCCACATTTCAAGATGATTGTGATTTATAAAGGGAACATTGCTTACAGATGTGCGTACGCACGGTTTTATAAGTCTGAATATTATTTGGTGTACGCCATTTTTGGTTTTTGGGCGCACGTACACTTTTAGTGAAGATTCTACGCACAGTTTTATAAATGAGACCCCAGGACAGATATTTTTGGATCACATAATAATAGTGGTTGATTCTTACTCTTAATTGAAGGAGCAGGCCTCAGGCTCTTGGAGTGGAAACTATTTCTCCAAAATGCTGGACTATACTGGTGATGGAGAGAGCAAAAGTAACAACACAATGGAAAATCCAACACATAAATGAATAAGTTAATAGCAGAATGAATGGAAAGAGAGACCGATGTGTGTCCCTTACATCATCAGTTGGGAAGTCGCTGTCAACCAGTCGGAGCTCCGGGATGTTGATTCTCAGAGTAATGCATGAATTCTCTTTTATAAGGCAATCCTAAACAGTAAATAAAGAAAAACATCACCAACTGTGAGTGCAATATATTAAACATATTTACACACAGAGAAGAAGTGATGTTTCCTAATAATATGCAAGATAATATCAATAATTACATTATAAGGAGATATTCTAGTTTGCCATCTTACAGAGAGAAATAAACAGAAGCACTGGATTTATTGAAAGGTGTGATGTTTCACTTTTGATGGAGCTAGCAGCTTCCAGTCTAGGCCAAACATATATAAACAAAATACACATACCATTTTGTCCTGTGCCATTGTTAGATCCTGTAGTATCTGTTCTATGATGCATTCAGCCAGAGAGACACTCAGTGTTTGTCTCAGTTCACTGGATGCATGCATCAAAAGAAACAACAGAAGAAATACACTGATTGCATCAGTTTGAAGAGTGAAGACAATAGTTATAATGAACCAACCAGTTGTTTACAGTAATAAAAAGATAATATTGGATTATTAATATCTGTATGTTTGTATTTCAGTGCAGCATCTATTTCCTATCTAGACATGAACACACTGACTTTAGTCCAAGCACAACTTAGAGCAATCCAATATATTAGACATACATCTGTCTGTCTGTCTGTCTGTCGCATCCCTTGATGTATTTAGCTTTGCTTATGTCTTGTTAGTTATCAAACTAGTCAATGATACATTCAAAAATCAACTCAGCCTATGAGGACAAACCTTTAGAGATGTAGTGACTGTACCAGAGGTCACTGGACTGCAAAATATTGTTCATTGTTTGATATTTCTTGCTATTTCTATGTAAATAAGGACAGATGCCTTTGAGTCAGAACAGGGAAAGGCAAACTGAGTCCAATTATACAGTATCTATTGTGATACTGGTATACAGTGTAAATTAGGTTTATTAAATTGACTGAAATGATACATAAATGTTATTACCGCAGTCTGTTGCTGATGATCTGCCCTGTGTTCTCCACCAGGGTGCTTCTCAGGAATGAGTGTGTCTGTCTACTTCTTTTGGACACACAGTCTGACAGAGACTCAAACACACTAGACCGCTGGACCACCCGTGGACACACTGCCTCTGCACACCTCATCAGGCCTTGAGCCAACTCCTAGAACAAACAGACTGGCAGTTGAGCATGGCAGAGATCAGCATCATCAGAAAGTCAAGACTGACACCAACAAGAAAGAGTCCTCTCCCAACACCCAGCTTGAACTGGGATCTAACCTTCACACTGTGAAAAATGTTTTATTCTGTTAGGTTAGGGATTCACTCAGGACTATCCATTGGTTATTATGGTGTAACTGGAACACAAAACCAACACTACTGTTCTACATAGTGGTTTAACCTCAAACTAAATTTTGCTCCAAATCCAGGTGCCTCATTTGTCGTGCTTTGTGCATAAACAATGCATTTCAGTACATAGAAATGCAAATGCTCTAATATTATTTTCAACCAAATCAGAGTTGATTGTCAACTGAAGACTTGCTTGACTCTCTATACCCAATGTTACATTTAATTTGAATTGAATTACCTAAGCCAGGTAGATTTTCTGTTATGTTGAAACCATTAAAAGAAGTGTCACAATTAAAGAATTGGGCGTAGTCACTGTGACATTACCCATTCGTTTGTGGACTACTGTTTTGAAACCTCAAGTTTGGCATTTTGGCCGTCGCCATCTCTGCTTTTTGGAACCAGAAGTGACCATATTTGGGTAAGATGGTGGAGCTAGCTTGGTTAGTAAGGTGCATCCAAAAAGCTGCTCTGCAGTCTGGTGGTGCGGCACCAGAAACTTCTATATCTCTTCCCAGAAGGCAGCAGGGTGAACAGGCTGTGGCTGGGTGGGTACTGTCCTTCAGTATCCTTTGGTCTCTGCAGGCACCTCACCTCACTGATTTCACTGATGCTCAGGAGATAGAAAGATATCAATTCAGGTATGATGTAGGTATGACGCAAATTAGCGACAAGAGGCATAAACGACAAACCAGGGCTTGCAAAAGTTCCTAGGTACAGTACGTATCGAATATTTTTGGGAATCCACGCGCTATCTTGGCTTGCAGTCTGAAAGGAAGAGGTGTGATGTGAATTTGCGACAATCGGCGTCAAGGGGTTAAGCTTGAAATCCGGCCGATGATGGTGGTGTCGTCTGCAAACTTCACAACAGAGTTGTCTTCATGTCGAGGGATGTAGTCGTGGGTGTACAGCATGAACAGCGTGAACAGGAGGGGGCTGAGCACACAGCCCTGGGGGGCCATCATTTACGAAATCATTTACTGAGACCATGAACTCATTAGCAAAGTATTTATTGAGGTAATAGTTTAGAGGGGAAGTAGGACCATTTTCTCATTGACTACAATGCAATGGGACTTATTTGCTACCAGTGGAGTTGCCCCCTGCTGGTCATTAAAAAGAATGCAGGTTTAAGGCATTACTTTATCGGCTTCACGTTTCAGACCTGGAGGTTGTCGCTTGCTTACTACCCGATCTTGGAATCGCTTAACAACAATCTAGCTTGTGGTGGAAACGGGTAATGTTTCAGGGCTTCTAGTTTAGTCAGTGGACATTCAGATAACGGATATCAAGGCCAAGATTCCTCTTCCGTGTGCCGGTCATTGTTTACAGTCCTATAAGTAATCTTCAGACGACAATCAGTGGATTTTCAGACGGCATTTCGGCCAATATGGTCAGCCATATTTGCTCTCAGGACAGACTGTTTACATGTCCAATTGGTCAATACTAATTAGACTACAAACGGAAACAAGAACGCTTCTGATACAAAAAACTTCTCCCTTGTCTACGGATTCTACATTCATATTTGGATATCTGTTAATAGAGATTAATCACGACCTAATTGTTATCCAGCCTCTACTGGGATCATGCCTTTTGGATGAGACTGAAATGACATTGTCAATATTTGTACCAGTGATTATAGAGGACACTAGGAAGAAGATGATGGGCCTTTCCGAAACAAGACCCTCGCCACTTCCACTCGGACACACAGTGAACTCTGGTCGGAGTCACTCTCACAGCCAAATCGAGCTCCCTAAGCCGCGGAGGGTGTAGCCTACATACAGCGGCCAACTTTCAGACAAACTACCCTCTCCCCCCAGAGTAAATAGGATCTGACGTTACCGCTGTACTCGCTGCTATAATATGTTTATCAAATAAACAACAGTTGTATTGATGTTGAGGAAAATTGTGTTTATTACAATCACGAAACTGAAAGTATTTGACATTCATTTTGTGGTTGTGTTGAATAATTCATTAAGAACATGACTTTAGATATTTATGAAAAATAAATATTATATTCTTTTATGAAGAGATTAATATTCATTGTAAAGAAAAGCCTAGGCTATATATTTGAACCTCTTTATTGTCTATAAAAAATATTACATTCACATATACAACATTTCAATATAAATCAAACATTATATTGAAGCATTATATAGCCTAGTCTAAAGAATTCAAAACAGTTAAAATGTATTTTACTTTTTTCTTTAATGCGTTTGTTGCAAGCTTGTTACATGATCTCCCTGTGTATCTAGTTGTGCCATGTTCTATTATTTTGTCGTTTAATGTAGACTATTTTGTTTTGGCTGAAGATGAATACGATTCAATAAAAACAGTTGTGTTATCAGAGAAGAGCTTTTTTTTATTAAATACAATATAACCTTTGGGTTGTTAACCTGTGAATAATAAAAAACAGGGGAAGAACAGAGACTTTTATTCATCTTCTGTTCTGTGTTTCACAGAGATGTGGCTGTGTGAACTGATACCGGATTCTGTGCTGCAGCTAGCTGGTTTCCAACTCTGCAGAGCGGACCACAATACAGAACTCTCCGGCAAAACAAAAGGTGGAGGTGTCTGTTTTTATATTAACAATGGCTGGTGTACCGACGTGGCAGTGATTCAGCAGAACTGTTAATCTGGAATTTTTTATCATTAACTGTAAACCATTTTACAAACCCCGTGAGTTTGCTTCTTTCACTCTGGTCGGTGTTTACATCTCGCCGCACGCAAACGTTCAGGATTCACAGCGCATGCTGGCTGACCAGATACTTTGTGTGGAGCAGACAAACCTGGACTCCCTTGTTATTGTTCTCTGTGACTTTAACAGGGGAAATCTCAGCCAAGAACTCCCCAAATACAGACAGTTTATAAAGTGTCCAACCAGAGAGGGGAACACTTTGGATCTCTGCTACACCACAGTTAGCAGTGCCTATCACGCCGTCACACACGCTCCACTGGGACACTCTGATCACGTGATGGTCCACCTGATCCCTGCTTACAGGCAAAAACTAAAGCTCTGTAAACCTGTAGTGAGGACATCAAAGAAGTGGACTAGTGAAGCTGTTGAGGACCTCCAGCCATGTTTGGACTGCACTGACTGGGATGTTTTCAGGACTGCTACCAACAATCTGGACGAGTTTACAGAGGCTGTGACGTCCTACATCAGCTTCTGTGAGGACAGCTGTATTCCAACACAGACCAGGGTGAATTATAACAATGACAAACCCTGGTTCACAGCTAAACTCAGACAGCTAAGGTTGGAAAAGGAGGAAGCGTTTAGGAGTGGTGACCAAGCCGTGTGTAGGGCATTAAAGTTCAGGTTTAGCAAGGAGGTACGAGAAGCTAAACGACTGTACGCAGAGAGACTAAAGAACCAGTTCTCTGCAAACGACGCCACTTCTGTCTGGAGGGGGTTCAGACAGATCACAAACTATAAACCCAAAGTCCTCCATAAACGATTCTCGCCTGGCAAATGAGCTGAACCAGTTCTACTGCCACTTTGAGAGTCAATTAGAAACCATCCCCAGTGACTCCTCCGCTCAGCTTCATTTGCTTCAAGATTGCAGCTGACTCCTCCCACCCCGGACACAAACTGTTTCAGACTCTCAATAACATTACCCGGTCTGCCTATTTCCATCTACGAAACATCAATCCCCCCACACTGCCACCATTCTTGTTCACAGTCTAATTACTTCCCGCATCATAACTCAAACACCCTCCATCAACAACATCACTCCTGTTCTCCAACAGCTTCACTGGCTCCCAGTCCTGTAATGCATTATTATTATTATTACTCTCCCCTCTGGCAGGACCAAAACCTCTTGCCACAAAAACAGTTTTTTCCCGTCTGCAGCTAGCCTCATTAACAAGACCTGGGTCCCCCACTGACACTCCCCCCTTTCAAATAATACAAATGTCTCTGCACATGTAAATATTATTTCATTTCATATCATGCACAAACCTGTCACATTGCACATATTTGTTGTTAATTGTTAATCTTTGTTATATTGTCAATTTATATATTTATGTACACAATATTCTTTAACATTGCAACACGTCTACACAACATAAATCCAGAATAATGCACATGTAAATATCTGCGACGTTGTTCTTTCTCTGCAAATAGTTTATTATTTTTCTCTATTCTTTTTATTATTCTTTTTATTATATAACTTGAATTGTCTATTTCATATTTATATATTTCTACATTTATTTATGTCAACTGTATGTTTGTCTACGTGTAGCACCTTATCACCAAAAACTACTTGGCAATAAAGCTCCTTCTGATTCTGAGAGCCTCACTGCATTATATTCTATTATATTTTTATATTTTGAATTGTCACCTGCCACTTAAATTTTGTATATCCCTTTTTAGAAAAAAAAACCTTTCCACCATAAATTGGTGCAGAAAAGGCAGAAATAGGAGCAGATAATAAGTCTTTAATGTTCAAAATCGTCAGGCATGCCATAGTCAACTTTAATCATATAAAACGTGATTCCCCATCAACAAAAATGTGGCTAGTGAAAAAGCTGTGCGGCTAGTAACTTTGGAAAACCACTAGCCACAGTGGCTGGTGAGCAAAAACATTAAGGTCAAGCCCTGACTGTAACTATAACACAAATTAAAAATGACAACATGGCCTTAACCTTCTTCTGTAATCCAACACACTATAATGCCTAAAATAGTAGAACTAGCCTACAAATGATTGAAACCCTTGTTTTTTTCACTGAACAGTATGCAATCCTGTCATTTGAGCCTGTGTGATAAGGTGTACAGTGAGTATTTATAAATGTGTACCTCTATGCTTTTATTGAACTCATTAGTCAGTGCAGTAGCACTGTCTGTGAGGATGCAGTTCACCAAGTCTCCATCAGAAGCACACTTCCTGCCTGCCTCATAGAGGGATGGAAGCAGCTGCAGAGGGAGAGGCAACAAAACATTAGTGCCATAACGTATCATTTACACTCCTGGGCCACATTATTAGATACATCTTTACAATCGAATGCAATCCAGTACAACAGCTCTGACACATTATCTTCCAAGAGCTGTTAATTCAACTTTGTTTATTAATGAGGTGGTAGTTATTGGTGGTGTTGTACTAGACTGTATTATATTGAATGTTCTTCCCTCCTCAAGTTTGTAAATGAGGTGGACAAATTATTAGAAACAATTCCTCAATATATTGTACTCAGTTCAACTTCATTAATAAACACAGTTACTGTATATTAACACCCTCGCCTCTCGCACCGTGCACATGCAGGCAGGAGTGAGAGTGAGTACTATGGTTAGAGGGACGCTCTGTGTCACTGTCACTGTCAAGGAGAACAGGCAGACAACACAGGAGGACCCCCCCACACACACCTTTTACTGTCAATCCGAACAGGAACATCATTTGTGGAGGTGGAATTCATGACTGAACTGTTGTATTGGATTGAATTACAGGTATAAATGTAATAAAGTGGTGATTAAAGTGGTGACCATTTTGGCCCAAGATCACATAATTCATAGTGGTTTTCCAAACCAATCTAAGCAGCCTCTACCTTGAAGGACTCCCTGGCATTATGCAGCACCTCATGTACTGTCATTATGTCACCCTGGACTTCCGGAATGTTGCAGTGATTTAAACGTTGAAGGCTGTCCTCCAACTGCTGACACATACCCTGGATCCGCTAAAATGGAGGACAACCGAGACAGACAGAGGTAAACATACAGACCTAGACAGGAACTAGCACATGGGGCCAATATAGTTTTTTTTACTAGCCGTGAATGAATTAATATTACAATGTGCTTGGGTGAAGCACTTGACTTTATTCCCTACAATTGTGCATGTAGAACATTTATAACTATTTTAAAGATTTGTTTGTTGGAATTTGTGCTTTATTTGGAGAGGACACAGGAAAAGCAACTGAGAACAGACATCAGGCATGATGCAGGTCATGTTGCATAAACCTTAACCAGCAAAATCATTCATTATTAGTTCATAATAAACTAATAAGCAAAGTTCCTTCAAGTAGTAGTATGTTCCCTTTTCCTTTTTATCAAAACTTTGACTAAAAAAGTCACATCTAGTTGTTATAATTTTTAATATTTGAACATAATGTCTCTTACTGACAATCACAATCAAAATATGTTATTTTTACCACTCTTTTATACTAGAGAGTTAAAAATGAATAGTATTTTAGTATTTTTTACTATTGTTAACTGACCTCCAACTAAATGTTCCATACATTTTTTATTATACTTCTCACCTTTTCAGATTGTTGAGCTCTAAACACTTGCTGCAGTTCCACTCTGTCAGACTGTCTCTGGTTGTTTCTGTCTAAACACTGCTGAATCTGCAGACATCCAAACACACACACACACACGTAAGTTAATGACAACATTTTAACCTGCATTCCTCACCACCACAGTGCCTTCATATGAAGGTGGACCACTACATCTGCTCTGCTGCTCTTTTCTACCCCCAGTTCTCCACCTCCTAAACATACTCTGTCGCTATCAGTGAAATACACTAATAGTAACACAATGACCATTTCAAAGTACAACACAGTAGCTGACCAGACTCTTACAGTAGAAAGGAAAAAAGAGAAATCCACAGACCCAAACACCCACAGTAATGTCCCAGTATGCAAAAACTTAACCGTACTGACCAAAAACACCTGAAATGCTTATACAGACTCATATACACACTGACCTTGTACAGGGCCTCTTTTGTTCTTTCAGGGTTGCTACGGTAACTTTGTGTGATATCAGCCAGGGGGAATGATACCTGCTGCAGAGTGAAGTTCCTGTACAAGACAGAACCCTACCATCAAAATTCACATCTATCCAAATGGATATAATCCTCCATGCATAGTGTGCACTACAGTATACTTGACTTTAGACTTGTAGTCATGATAGCTACATGGTTCTTGGGTTGGCAATGTCGGTCTATCAGTCGGTTGGTCCACCACTAGACTAAAATATCTCAACAACTATTGGATGGTTTCCTTGAAATTTTGTACAGACATTCATGGCCTACATACATGGCATACATAGTAGAGGGGGAGAGAAAGGAAACTCACTGGGGGGGCATTCCCGAGCCAAGGCTGGTTGGAACCAATTATTGGCCCATATGATCCTATAGTATGAGGGGTTTACAGACATAATCTTAAGGTCACCAACTGGATTGGAGGAAAACCGCAGCAGCCAATGAGAGCGAGCTCACTGGGAAGGGTCACCACGTGTTGTGTATTTGCTCACGCTATAAAATGTATAAACCATGGATTCTTTCTTCTCAATCATTAGTTAATCAATTCATCTAGCATTCAGATTCTCTTTTTTTGTTCTTCTGGGCAGATCATAGCACAAACAGTTGACGACAAAAGTCTGTCTCCATGTTTGTTTATATCTGAAGTCTCTGTGAGATCCATAGACTGTATAAAGGAAGAGCTCTAAGGGAGAGCAGAGAGAAAAGCAACAATAAGTCTCAGTTTGACTGTAAATGTACAGTGTAAGTTACAGTGACTAATGAATAGAGACTGCAGCGCCGTAATCTCAAGATTAAAGCTGTGCTACCGTGCTACCCCACCCCCCATTGTGATTCAAAGTTCAGTCGACTAGCCATCACCTGACAATTCTGATTCGACTATGTAAATCTTTAGTTGGGGACAGCCCAAAGAGTTTCCAAGTCCCGGGAACCACCACTCTGAAACTGTTTAGTATAAACAAGAAGTGTGTGGTCCTGCGTCTGGACTGAGTCGCCTGTTGTGTTCCTTCTTAAAATTAAAGTATTAAAAATCAGTTAAATCTATCAATAGGTCAAAAGATAATCTTTCACACATCTGCTCACAAGATAAAATATATTATATATATACTTTCTGGACTTAAGTTACTGATTGCTTAGTGGTTACTAGATTGTGGGTTTGATCAATTGTCCAGGATTAGTACAGCAAGCCCTGCAAAGTGTTTATTAGCAAAAATGTTAATGTCAAGTTCTGATGGTTAGCGTTCATTGGTGATTTAAAGATGTTCAATAATAAGTGAAGCCTGCAAAGGCTGTACAGACATGATAGTAATCTGAACAGCATTAGTCAACAACTGCAGCTACCACCACTAGTTTTTTAGGATTAATCAACTTTTGCTGTTGTGTGACTTGTAGTATATCTGATCTAAAGTGTATATGTGTGTCTGCATGTGTGAATGTATGACCTCTCCAAGGCATCAGCCACATCCTGGAAACCTCTGGCAGTTACATTGTTTCTGTCCCATGCTAGAGACCTTAAAAGAAAGAGAGAGAACGGTCACTCTAAGTCTGGTTGAAGATGGCCTACAGAGATCAACATTGTCTGAGTGAAGTTTTAGTGCTTGACTGATAGGCACAGAATGCAACTTCAAATGATAACATGAACACAGAAAATATTATACACTCTTGCAGCCAATCACATACCAAGTGTTAGTTTCAAATAATGAAATGATGACATCTAGTGGCAAACAGTGGACCCACAGCTTAAAGTAAAAATGGAATAATAACATATGATAAATAATAGTTGGGATGTGGAACAAAAAAAGTGTAATGCTCTGTTAATGAAAAGAGGAAAAATTATACTGAAGATGAGTTCCAGAAACAAATGCAACCATGATACCTCCTCTGCTTATTAAAGGACAAGGCTGGCAGTATTCTCTAAAGCACGCAATATTATACAATGAAAGAGAAAGAAAATGGGTTAGTGTGCCTGTAATTATTGTGTCCAACACTTTGGCTGGTGTGGTGGGTGTGTGTGTGTATGTGTGTGTGTGTGTGTGTGTATATGTGTGTGTCTGTGCACCTCAGTCTGGTGTTACTCATCAGGGCTTTGGCCAGCATTTTGGCTCCAGTGTCGCCGATGTTGTTTCCACTGATGTCTACTTCAGCCAGAGCAGCGTGGCCACCCAGAGCACTCAGCAGGATGTGCATCCCTGTCTTCAGTTTGGAGTCACACACTGATAGAGAAAGCAAGGGCTGCACACACACACACACACACACAAATATATATGAAACAGTGGCATTCTATAGTGACAGATATTGCAAAATAAATGTACATTGAAAAAATGTATTGAAATACAGACTGTTAATTGTTGTTTTAATAATCATAAATGTACATGGCTAAGTATAACAAATGATCCACTTACTCACTGTACATAATGCACTGTATGTATAATTTACTGAAATGGGGAGCTAATGACTGACAGTGAATGAAACAAAAGGAAGTGACACTCACACACTCTTCGTCCTGAATGAGCTGAGCTATACGATGAAGAACATCAGTGAGAGCTCTGGTAGACACAAAGAGTACATATCAAACCAAAAACAACAAGAAATCTGACAAACAAGACAGGAAAGCATTAAGGAAAGATGGACAGAAGAAATATAATCAGCAACATAATCTGAATATGGCAGTTAGATTTAAGGAGGCGTAGTGGGACACTACTTAAATAATCACTTGTTGTCGACCCCGAAACAAAACTGCTAGACCAACCGCTCACACAAGGATTCACCGGTGAGCATAACTGCACATCCCGCTGCATGGCAGCCTGGACCCTGCACACAATGCAGGAAAGTCAACTGTAGGCTGAACCACGGTTTCTGCTGTGATAAGGGCTGATGTCAAATAAAATAGGTTCATTCCTATTTAGAGGGGTTAAGAGTCCTAGCGTTATATTAGCATTTTACTGTTGCTTTATACCGTCACATCACATACTTTTGCCAGTAACATCAGGTTTATGTCATCGCAATCTCTCTTCATCTCACTATACAACCCCTGTTGTAAAATGAAAAAATATATGTACCTTGATTCTGTTGTGTTTGGTTTATATTCCAGTTCTCAGTTGGTTAAACACTATCACCAGGCGTTAGAAGTAAAATTTCAAAACCATAATGCCATTTATCAAAAAGCACATCCATTTCCCTAAACTATACACGATTCACCCGCCTACACCATGTGTTATTTAGAAAACACTGACATTCAATATTGTTCACTGAAGTCAGCACAACTTGAGCACAATTAGCACACAGCTACCCAGGTGCAAACACAAAGGGCCAGAGTAAAAACATGTGTAGAAACATGTGCAAATGTTATATCACCAGCAAATTATTACATTAGCTGATCCACGAACGGTGTGCACATAGAATGACGTCTTTCAAAAGTGCAAGATAAGCACCTGTTGTTCATTTAGTACTTTTGCCTTAATGAATATGCAATTTTATTGTGCAAAGTAATGGGAGGGTAACATGCATGTGATCTAACAAGCCTAAATGCAATTTCATGCGAGTGCAACAGCATCTGTATTTAACACGTTTCAAATGAAGGTGCAAACCGCCAAGTGTTGCGCAGAGATGGCTGCTGTTATTGTTGCGACAAGGAGACACAGCCGTAATGAAAGAAGACGTAGAGAAGTTAACAATATTAGATAATATTATTCTATATCCAGTGTATAGAAATAAAATTATTTTATTTTATTTATTCAATTAACTATATGAATTGAATTGTATTTTTTTATTTTCTTTTAGCTTTGGCAATACTGTTGTATTAACATTCATACCAATAAAGCAAATTTCGTTTTGACCTGACTTCTTTTCTCCGTGAGATGGAAGAGTTTAGAAAGTTGCGTGGCGCTGCGGAGAGTGAAGGAGGAGTAGAGAGAGGAGGAAAAGGTGAAGGAAGAGGAAGAGGAGGAGATGGGGGAGGAGTAGAGTAAAGAGGAGGTGGAGGATGTAGAGGAGGAGTAGTGAGAGGAGGGGTAGGGAGAGGAGCAGGAAGAGGAGGAGATGGAGGAGGAGTGGGGAAGGAGGAGGTGATAAATCTGGGATGTTTTGTTGTTGTCTGGTGTGTTGTACTGTAAAGTACACTAAACAATAAAAAATGTGCACATCTTTACATTTGTTGTGTCTTTTTTGTTTTCATCGGGTGAAAAGGTTTTTGAGGTGAACCACGAGAAACATTACTTATAACTAGAGTTGGGTATTGTTTAAAATTTTACGATACCAGTACCAAAACCGGTACCCTTAAAGAGATACTTATACCAATATTTATTCAATACCTTGCATAAAATGGCACCCATTGAAGCCATAGTAGTTGATATAACACTTATATACAGGTCTGTGCATTCCTCACTGCATTGGACCGCATACACTAGATTGCTTTTCTTGTGTTTGGGTGTGCGGTCTTTGGGGTGGACCAGGATCTGTCTTAGTGTGTTCTTGGGTTTAAAAAACACAGGGATGTGGTGTTTGTTGAAAATTCTCCTGAGTTTCTCTGATACTCCAGACACGTATGGAGAACCCTCACAGACATCTTGCTAATCATTTTGGGATGAACACCCTCAGATTGGTACGGGAGTATGAAAGCATAGCCAGGAAAATTGCAGACTACAGAAACCATCTAAAATGTAAACTGAGATGCTGACAACACAAAATCATACCCAACTGCCTACACTTATGATTTCATCAAGAAAACAGGCCACGAGTTACTCTCTTGAGGCCACAAGGTAACTCTGATTATTTTTTTTGACTAAGTGGGCCCAGGGGGGCACCGTAAATATTATACTAATGGTAAGATTGATAGCAGTAGGGTTGGGCGATGTCTTCATTGGGAGCACTCGTCTTATGTTCATGTGTTCACTCGCACAGACTTACCAGACGGACCAGGTAAAGCGTCAGTGAGCACAGAGTTCGGTTGTTTTATAGGCTTAGGCTATAGGCGTCATTAACAGGCCAGCATGCGGCTCACCTCCTGCAGTGATAACAGATCACGGGTGGAAAACTCCACAAAAAAGATGAGTTCTGTGTCTTTTAGGCGACTTTATAAAACATAGGTCTACTGCTGAAGGAGAAAATGGAGCAGATGGGGGGAGAGAGAGGCGGGCAAGTTGGAGTGTTTGCAGTGAGAGACCAGAGGTGCAGATGTGTGTGTGTGTGTGTGTGTGTGTGTGTGTGTGTGTGTGTGTCTGTGGGGAGAAGAGAAGTCTGAGGCAGGTGCAAAGCAGGTATATTTAAAAATAGTAATAATAATAATGTTCATGGGGATTAAAACCTGCTTTCACAGGGTGGTATATATATATATAGTAGCCTATGATCTGAAATTATAATGAATACAATCAAATGAAATCTCAAAGTCCTTATTGTAGCATTAAATGCATTCAAGAGCAGCGTTTCCTCTGGGTCACTGTATCATAAAACAGGGTAAAACAGGGTCATGGTTTAGAGCCAGATGGTGGTTAGGAAATGGTTTCTCGCAGCTTTGGTTAGAATTAACAGAGTGCTGGTAAAGGGATAAACAAAATGTGAAAATGCTACATTGTAGAAAGCAGTCATTGTGGCAGATTATATATATAACTATTGCATGGCAAAATATACGTATAATTTTTTGCCTAGGTAGAAGAGTCCTGTATTTCATTATTATGACAGCAATGACATCAGAGATGATATATGTTATTATTAATATTATATATTATGGGCCTTGGGTGGCTCTAACGACCAAAACGTCGTTACAACAGCCAGGAACACTAACAAACCAGCCGTATCGATAATCTTGGCAAACGACTCCACTGAGGTTAAATAGCTGAGTTTCCCTACCAGTCAGTCAGAACTGAAGAAGTCTCTTGGATGAGGGACGAAACTTCGTCTAGTATCTTCAATCAAGTCCAGTTCCCCTTGATTTTAACCTTCCTCGGACATTTTCAGTGAACTAAGTTTTAAACTTTGGATAGTAGCTTCATGGTCACCATGACTTCAGTTTCCAGTCTCCAGCTGTCTGTATGCAAATGTTTATGCAAATAAATCCATGTATATATCAGGATGTCGGAGTCAGTGTCTTCTTTTAAGTCTTGTATGAAAACCAGAAAGTGTTTTCAGATTTTATCTGGTATTTCATTTTTGTGCACATTATGTCTGACTATGATTACAATGTTTTTATCTTTTATGAAAGCGCTTTGTACTCTGTTTGATAAGTGCTCTACAAATAAAGTTTATTATGTAATGAGCTGATGTCAGGAGAAGACATGGTTGTAGAGTAAAAGGATCATGTACAATGTCCAGCAGTGCTTTGTATTATGTTTCCCAGACCTTGACTTCAAGGCAAAGTTTCTCCCAAGTGCGAGGTGTCGAAGAGAGCGGCATCGACCGACGGACAGAACCAGAGTCACCATATCATTCTCAAAACCTACGACCAGACACAGGGAGAGAGGGAGCAAAACAGAGGATTGATGTCAATATTAAGATAAAAATTGAGAGAGGAAGAGAGAATGAGAGGTGGGCAGTGGCGTTGCAACTCTTATTCCAAACAATAAAGGTTACTGACCAAGCAAATTATCAAGACCCCTTGGCGTAGTTTTTTAACACCCTTTAGTGTCATTTTTGGACATGTAGGGCTCCATGGTCAAGGTAGCAAAGGTTAGCTAGAATAAATATGCAATGTCCGGTCAAGTTAGCAAGAATAAGTATCTAAGTCCACTTTGACTTTCAAAATAAAACTAGTGGTTTATGTGAAACATCACAGTTTGGTTAGGTTTAGCCAACAAAACTACTTGGTTAGGTTTAGGAAAACATTGTGGTTTGGGTTTAAATAACTGCGTGCTTTTGTGACTTAACTTACGTAAATTAAATCACGTTACTTATGTCACTTATGCAACTATGTAACTTAACTAAAAACAATCAATGTTGACTTTTTGTTTCATACGGGAAATGTCTGGTTTCTGGCCCACCCAATCACCTCCATCTCCACCTCACTTTGACTTTTCTGTTCTTTACATCCTACGCCAGCCCAGTGTATTACAAACTGAGGCCAAGGGGTCTTAACCATGTGTCCATATGTGACGCATTGGGAGTGAGAACAGCTTCCTGATGAGAATAACATCAGTGATAACCACTTTTCAATTAAACCTCTGAGTTGTGTGTTAAATAAAATAATTAATTAATTAAAATGCACCTTCACAAACCAAAATAATGATAAACATTTGTTCTTTCACCTGCTAATAAAACAACTTGTGGTTTATGTGTTATGAAGGAGGCAGGATATTCAATAGTCCGGCAAGAATTCCTTTAAAATGTAAATGTACTCTCGCGAGTTACAGTTACAGCACCTAATTACAACACATTACAACAGATTATAAAGTGAAATTAAGTTTGTAACTCCCTTCTGCTACGTAGCAGACAACATACAGTAATACAAAAGCTATCATGAAATGGTAAACAGAAATAAACTATGTTCAAAATGGTGCAGTATGAGAATGAATTAGAGTTTAAAAGTCTCATAGCATGGGGGAAAAGCCGCTCTGCAGTCTGGTAGTGCGGCAGCAGAAACTTCTATAGATGTTCCCAGATGGCTGCAGCTAATGCTGCTAAATTAGCCACAAAGCCAATGCCATGTTTATATCAATGGAGGAGCGCCAACGTTAATGAGAGATTAAACTATAGTGTTTGACATATTCTAAATACATGTGTGAGCTACAGTTATAGTTGGTGTGTCAGAAATGATTAAACCAGAGCGGACTTGTGAATAAACGTGAGCTGTACAAGAATCTAACACAGCTTCCTGCCTAACAAAGTTTTCTAACGTTACCTCTTCTTTTGAATGTGAGACGTTAGTGCGAAATCTCAAAGCTGCAGGTCCTCATTGTAGACTGTCATTTAGTATTAGATTAATTAAACAGCAGTGTTTCCTCTGTGTCACTGTATCATAGACGATATGTTTTAGAGCCAGGTGCTGGTCCGGAAATGGTTTCTGGTAGCTTTGGATAGAATTAACAGTGCAGGTAAAGGGATAAACTAGATATGAATATGGTACATAGTAGAAAGTCATTGTGACAGATTATATGTAAGGTAAGGTAAAAATAATAATAATGACAATGAGATATGATATATGGTATGATTATTAGTTGTAGCAGTAGTAATATATAGGTTTTTATTGTAATTTCTGTTTTGCTGGCCCCCACAATACACTTTAATGTACATTAGTAGTAGGCCTATAATTTATAACAAATCAGAAATTTAAAAAATGTTTCTGTAGTTTTATTTGACTCTTATTTATCAAAACCTTAATATATTTTGTTGTAGTTTTGTTCAAAGTACTATTTATAACAATAAAAAAGTTTCTTGTTATACTGCATTATGTCATGGTATCTTGTTATGGTCTCAAGATAACAACATTTTAGGGATAATCTTTGTTTATGTCATGTGTTTCTTAAAATAAGGGGAAGAAACAATGGCCGATATATCGGCTATCGGATTTAAAAAATCTTAAATATCGAAATCAGTATCGGACCTAAAAATCCTATGTCAGTCGGGCTCTACTTGTGAATGTTAAAGATGCTGCTTAGTGGATTTAACTACCTTTGTACAGAGCCAGTCAAAGCCGTTTCTCCATGTTTTTTGCTAAACTAAGCTAACTGTCTGCTAGCTTCATAGTTAGTATACAGATATGCGAGAGGTATCAATCTTCTCATCTAACTCCAGGAAAGGAAGTTTATAAGTGTATTTCCTAAAATGTCAAACTATCTGTACCTGACAGAGTTTAGTGACTTTGCACTGACTTTAGTATATTCTTGTTCTTTTTTCTAATTTCTAATATTAAGGTAACATTCCTAATGTAATCTGTGATACGTCCGCATGTCTATTTCTTTATGTAACTTACTTGTTTCAAAATGTCTTTTTAATTGTATATGGTAATTGGATGTAACAGGAGGTAATACATTAGTCTAACTAGCATAGCAAAATATCAGTAAAACATTCACCAATTAACACCTACATTAGGTTTGCCGCACCCAGTACAGTGGTATATGTTTAACATATTCTGATCATATTCAACGTGAACATGGTCAGTGGCCAATTACACCGGTTTACCACTGTGAAATATGTGGCCTTGGTCTTGTTACATGTAAGCATTTCTGAATTGCAAGATAACGTCTTCAGATAAGTGTTGAAAGTGTAGGTTTGTTGTGCATATAGTATGATTTAGTTTTCCTCTTTGAGTTGGTGTGTGTACTTGTGTGGTTTTGCATACCGTTGTCAGAAATATCCAGACTTCTAATAACTGTAGCTTCAGAGATGTGCTCCTGTATTACCTGGGCCCCTGCTGAACGGAGCTACACAAACATGCACACACACACGCAAACACACACACACAGGCATAGAATAATTTAGTTCACTGTGGTTTCTGCTACTCATCACAAAAGGTGTTTTTTGCATTTGTGTGTGAGTGTGTACTATACCTCACAGCTACTGAGGTCCAACTCTAGCCCAAAGAGACGAGTGTTGGTTGCCAGACCCTGTAGTAACAACCTAGTTGCCAAACAAAACATACATGTTATAAATGCTCCGTACTTGTATAGCGCCTTTCTAGTCTTTTCGACCACTCAAAGTGCTTTTACACTACATCTGCATTCACACACATTCATACACTGGCGGAACAGCCGCCAGGGGCAAATCGGGGTTCAGCATCTTGCTCTACCTCCTGAGCCACAGCCGCCCTAAATAGCAGAGCTGTTTTGGTCACTCTAGCAGTACAGACTCCACTGACTGTTTCAAGGCTCTTTTCGCATCTCAGCTTAAAAGAGGACCTTGAATTAAGATTATTTTGTCAAACTACAATTTCAGAGAAATAATGAATTTTCATGTAAAAAAAAAAGAAGTGTATATTCTTGCATTTGTTGGGAGTAAACACACCTGAGGGCTTGTGGAGGTAGTTTGGTTGCAGATAGGCCCACATATTTTAGCTCACAGCTCTGACTGAAGAACTCTTGGATGCTCCTGGTCACCTCCCGCACCTTTCTACACACACATACACACACACACACACAAGCACAGTCAAAGGTTCTATTAAACGCTATTTTATGAACCACACTATTTAGCATTCTGCTAAAGTGGATTTTAACATCTGACAACCAGCTGATTCATCATCATTGCAACTCAGACTGCTATTCCAGGCCTGCCACTAGTTGTCGTCAATGTGTTTCTGACTCAGCTTGTCACCTGCACCTGATTCATCACCTGTCTGCACACCAGCCCAGCATTTACCCCATTAGTCTCATTACACTAAGTACTCCTTATTCCCGATCATCTATGTTGCCTTAACATCCCAGCCTTTTTGATCCTATGCCTACATGCCTTTTTCACTGTAAACATTTAACATGTCACAACAAGAAAAGCACCAGTGTAATCAATTAGGTTTATTCATGGCTTAACTGAATATAGGTGTGTAGTGTTGTCTAATTATCGAGTCAGAATTGCTATGCCCTATATAATGAATTACATACAATTAATACATTGTAAAAACTAGTGTAGATAGTATTGTAGATAATAATATAAATAATACTAAGGGTGGCCTAAGTATTGTGATGATACATGCCCAATGATAATGCAAATATATACAGTATGGGAAGTAATGAGTCTACTGGTGCAACAATACTGAATTCCATGTGTCTCAAAACTGAGGAACAGTGACCTTACTGAACTGGAACAGTGGAGCTGACCTGTGGCTGAAAGGATTCCTGGCCAGGTTCAGGTGCATCAGTTTGTAACAACATCCAGCAGACAGGGACACAAATAACTGCAAGAGAAAGAAGGCATCTTATGAATGGCACAGAAGTTCAATACAAACTATAGAAGCAGCTTGTGGCTGACACAGGCTGACACAGGCTAACACTAAACTGGATTGCTGGCTTTTAAAGTTGAATAACATCAATAACTTATGAAACATGTGGAACATCATATGGTTTGAATTGAGTTTTTGCAGAAATTATGAATGAGTACATAAGAGTTGTAAAATGCATGAAAAAGTGCAGGAAGGACTATCATTAGTTGAAAAAGTAGTAATGGGCTGAAGGATGCAAATATTGTGTAAACCAAATGTCAGAGCAGCAAGGCCATCAAATAAAACAATTAATTTGAGTCCACACACCTTAGGGTTAAGGGTTATTTTATTGTTATTCCATTTTTTTCCTCCTAATTTGTTAATGCTTTTCAATAATCATAAACATTCATCAGGGACGCTGGAAGTCAGACACAGTTGGGGGTCAGTCTCTATAATGACATCATACTAAATGGTGTGCAATATTCATTTTTTTGGTATTAATTTGTATGGCCAGGATTATTTATTATTTAAAGTAATTTGCAACAATCTGTATGTAACATCATAGGCTACCAATATTTTTCCGAGTGAAGTCTGTGCGAGTGAACACATTAGACGGCATTAGACGCAGATTAGACGACCGCTATCCCCCACGCCTCCAATGTCAGCGTCCTTCCCAAGTTTCAATGTAAACATCGTCTGATGGAAATTTAGTAGACATCGCCCAACCCTAGGCCCTAGGGAGGTCAGGACTGGCTCTGACTACACAAGTTGCAGGACCCAGCAAATAACACAAGGCCCTGCTTCCACAATCGAGTCAATGCAGCTGACAATATTTAGAAATTCAATCTAGCCTACTGGTCACGAACAGAGAGAAAAAACACCATGAAAGTGTTTACAATCATGTACCTTGGTTGTAATAGGGTTGAGATGCAATTTGTGGTTCCCTTTATGCTACAAAGCAAATGTTATATACAAAAATATTTAAATAATAAGCACAAATAAAACTATTTTACATGGTGGAGTGCTCAGGATGAATTTAGTCTCTCAATAGAGTCTCAGAGCCTTGGGGAAGAAGATGCTCTGCAGTCTGGTGGTGCAACAGCAGATACTGTATTTCTATATCTCTTCCCAGAAGGCAGCAGGGTGAACAGGCTGTGGCTGGGTGGGTACTGTCCTTTAGGCTCTGTGTAGCCACCTCACCGATCCCATATCACTGATGCTCAGGAGATGGGTACCAATGATCTGAGCAGTTTTAATCACCCGCTGCAGAGCCCTCCGGTCCTGAGCCGTGCACATCCCATACCAGTTAGTGATCAGTCAGGATGCTTTCTACTGCTCTTCTGTAAAAACTGACAAGAACTTGTCACAGGAATTTGGCCTTCTTAAGCTTGGCACAGCAGATGTCAGAAGAGTCCACCTGAGAGTGAATATGAGTAAAGCTGCTGGTCTTGATATCATCCCTGGCTGTGCACTAAAAACCTGTTCCAGTCAGCTAGTTGATGTTACTGACATTTTTAACATCTCATTGTCACGGGAGAGCGTTCCCACCTGCTTCAAGACAGCCACCATCGTGCACTGGACAATACAGATGTACATCTCTCAGTAAATAATAACCATCAAGTATTAAGACAAGCCAAAGTATAAATACTATTTCATATTTGAAAATGTATATACAGGTGAAACTCGAAAAATTAGCATATCATGCAAATTTATTTCAGTAATTCAACTGAAAAGGTAAAACTATTATATAGACTCACTACATGCAAAGTGAGATATTTCAAGCCTTTATTTGATAATTTTGATGATTATTGCGTACAGCTTATGAAAACCCCAAATTCTAAATCTCAGAAAATTAGAATATTAAATAAAAACTCAATATGTGACTGATGTAATCAATAAAGAAATCAATAAAATAAAGGATTTTAAATACAGAAATGTCAGCCCTCTGAAAAGTATAATCATGCATATGTACTCAGTACTTGGTTTGGGCCCCTTTTGCATGAATTACTGCCTCAGTGCGGCGTGTCATGGATGCTATCAGCCTGTGGCACTGCTGAGGTGTTATGGAAGACCAGGATGCTTCAATAGCGGCCTTCAGCTTTTCTGCAGTGTTCGGTCTCATGTCTTTCATCTTTCTCTTGGCAATGCCCCATAGATTCTCTACGGGGTTCAGGTCAGGCCAGTTTGCTGGCCAATCAAGCACAGTAATCCCATGGTCATTGAACCAGGTTTTGGTACTTTTGGCAGTGTGTGCAGGTGCCAAGTCCTGCTGGAAAATGAAGTCAGCATCTCCATAAAGCTCGTCTGCTAAAGGAAGCATCCTCTCCAGGCTACGGTCATCCCTGCTGCTTGTGCACCTTTTTCTTCCACACTTTTCCCTTCCACTTAACTTTCTATTAATGTGCCTTGATACAGCACTTTGAGAACATCCAACTTCTTTTGCAATTACATTTTGAGGCTTTCCCTTCTTGTGGAGGGTGTCAGTGATGGTTTTCTGCACAGCTGTCAGGTCAGCAGTCTTCCCCATGATTGAATTCCACTGAACCAGACTGAGAGACCAATTAAAGGCTCAGGAACCCTTTGCAGGTGTTTTGGATTAATTAGCTAATTCGAGTGTGACACTTGTGAGTGAGCCTACAATACTGAACCTTTTCACAATATTCTAATTTTCTGAGATTTAGAATTTGGGGTTTTCATAAGCTGTACGCAATAATCATCGAAATTATATCAAATAAAGGCTTGAAATATCTCACTTTGCATGTAATGAGTCTATACAATATATTAGTTTCACCTTTTAAGTTGAATTACTGAAATAAATGAACTTTTGCACGATATGCTAATATTTCGAGTTTCACCTGTAAGTGCGTCTGAGCAGTTTTCCTGTAGCTTAGAATATGCGGACAAAAACTTATCAGTTGCAAATGTTTTTCTTGGATTCTACAGTGCTCCTGATACCACGGGATACACACTTTTTTCCTGCATCCGAGATATCTTTATGCGTCTGAACTTGCCGATGGATTGCCTTCAAGGTTTTTGTTTTGATGGCGCAAGCAATAGTATGTCTGGCTGTTTTCAGCTGTCAAGGCAAAACTGAAAGCACAATGCCCCACTGCGCTGTATGTTCACTGCAGCAATCATGCGCTGGATTTAATTTTACAAGAGGTTGCTAGGGGAGGTACGTCTGGTCTCAGACATGCTCAATTTTGTGTAGAGCCTTACTGTTGCAATAGGGGAATCATCAAAGCACAAGACATTGTTTCTGTCACTTTTTGGAGCCGACGATGTTTGTCTGCAACAATGTCTGTAACTTACTGTCTTTGTGTCCAACAAGATGGGCGCAATCAAGCGTTTGAGAGATACACAGACAGCTACTGACAATGCAGCGTTTTGGGGGGGACTGCATCCACAAACTCAGGATCTGATGAGAGAGGTGCGCCACAGCGTCCACTGTGTTGACTTTTGCCGGGCGAGCAGGCTAACTTCCGGTTTACCCCTCCGCTAACGGGAATGGGGGTAAAATTGTAAACGTGCGGCTGGTATAGCCATTTCAAATGTTATCGACCAGGTGGATCACATTCTAATAGTGAAACGAGTCATTTCGCTCGGGTTGTGATGGTCAAATATACTGATCCACCGTGTTACAGCCGCTGTTTTGGCCGATAGTAAAAGTTACTTCAAAGCAAGGGCACTTCCTGTCGGCTCAGAGGCATTGCGATGCTACCCAGCTGACCAATCACAGTGCTTACGATCCGCGAGGAGGTGCACGTCAGGCTATGCCGTAGGTGATGGCGTAGGGTAGGGGGCTACACAGAGGCTACACCGTCGATTTGAGCCTTAGATGCGAATCTTTGCAGCACACAGCTGAACGCAAGGCCACCTTCAGCACTTTCAAATAAAAGTAAGTTGGATTTTTTGTTGTTATTAATGTATGGTTGTTACTACTTTGGACTATGAATGATCCTTGTATTTCTGTTGTGCATGGAAGCAAACCGTAACAGTTTCCAAAAAGGCTATTAGGCTTTTGATAAATAATAGTTCACTAATAATAGCAGTCTCCGCTCTAATTCATCCCGAAGGTGTTCTATTGGGTTGGGGTCAGGACTCTGTGCAGACCAGTCAAGTTCTCCACACCGAACTCGTTTACCCATCTTATGGACCTTGCTTTGTGCACTGGTGCGCAGTCATGTTGGAACAGGAAGGGGCCATCCCCAAACAGTTTCCACAAAGTTGGGAGCATGAAATTGTTCAAATTGTTTTGGTATGCTAAAGCATTAACAGTTCCTTTCACTGGAACTAAGGGGCCAAGCCTGAAAACAACCCCACACCAAACTTTACACACTTGGCACAATGCAGTCAGGCCAGTACCATTCTCTTGGCAACCGCCAAACCCAGACTTATCCATCAGATTGCCAGACAGAGAAGCGTGATTCGTCACTCCAGAGAACACGTCTCCACTGCAGTAGTGTTTAGTGGCGGCGTGCTTTTCACCATGTATCCGAAGCTTTGCATTGCACTTGGTGATGTAAGGCTTGGATGCAGCTGCTCGGCTATGGAAACCCATTCCATGAAGCTCTCGCGCTGTTCTAGAGCTATCTGAAGGTCACACAACGTTTGGAGGTCTGTAGCTCTTGACTCTGCAGAAAGTTGGCTGCTTCTGCAGATGCACCGACCCCGCTCTGGGATTTTATGTGGCCTACCACTTCAAGGCAGAGTTTCTCTTGTTCCAAATCGCTTCCACTTAGTTATAATACCACTAACAGTTGACCTTGGAATATTTAGTAGTAAGGAAATTTTGCAAATGGACTTATTGCACAGGTACCAAGCTTGAATTCACTGAGCTCCTGAGAGTGACCCATTCTTTCATAAATGTTTGTAGAAGCAGTCCACATGCCTAGGTGCTTGATTTTATACACCTGTGGCCATGGAAGTGATTAGAACATCTGAATTCAATGATTCGGAAGAGGTGTCCCAATACTTTTGCAATATAGTGTATACCGTCAGATCACACAGCCCTATTTATCAATGCAGTTATATTGTAAATCAAAAGCTGTGCAAAACAAATGGATTCATTTGGACTGCCAAGAAAAACTTGTCTTTCTACTTGCATATATTTGCATCTTTTTTGTACTTCCCCAACTCCCGTGCACACAGTTGTGCACTGCCTTGCAAGGCCAGGTGGACCTAATTCAGCAATCAGCTGTAGTACTCCTGGGGCAGAACTAGAGGACAGAAAAGGAACAAGGATGCACAGCACAGAGAAACACATACAGCCGTAACAACATTTACCAGATACAAAAACTGCCTTTCAAAAGTCATAAAATATCATATTGAAACCAGGGAAGAAGTCTTTGGATTGTGCATTAAGTTCACTATATGTAAAACCACCATTTTCCGCTCTCCTTTGCCTTTCATGTCTCTGTACAGTCCTATCAAAGCAAAATGCCAGCATTAAGAAATACTTTCCAATTACTTTACATTCAGATTGCACTTTAATCTTAGAGCTGTGTCTAACAGTATCCAAAATATTCTTTATGTTGACCCAATTGGGTTTCTAATGAAAAGATCTGAAAATGTCATCAATAAGGTAAATAAAAACTAAACTACTTTTGTTTCAGGAGAACAATTCTTTACACTGAAATGGTTGACTTGTGTGGCTTATTTGTTGTGAGCATGGAACTAAATAAATGGTCTATAAATAGTATCAGATGTGGGAATTTGTATTGTGGTGGTACTTTAAAAGGTCTGTAGGTCGGAGATGGCGCAATGGATAAGACACATGCCTTTGGTGTGAGAGACCGGGGTTCACTGTGACACATCCACCATTTTGTCCCTGAGCAAGAAGCTTAACCCCTAGTTGCTCCAGAGGCGTGCGACCTCAATTATAAGCCACTTTGGATAAAAGCGTCAGCTAAATTAATAAATGTAAATGTCTGAGTTTCCTCAAATTAAGTAAATTTAAGGAAGTCTGAAACTGTCACAAATAACCCTAGTACAAGATAACTCAAAATGGGTTTCTGGTCTCTATTATAGGATAAATGGATATATATTACTCTAATGTAAAATGTGAACATGTGGTAATTTTTAATTATGAAAAAACAGGGTTTAAATATGTTTTTTTTTAGGTTTTGATAATACACCTATAGCTAAAACTCTAAGTATCTGTAAAATGGCATTAAAATAAATTTTTCATCACAAACCCGTAATTTTACAGGAAGTTTTCTTTTTTTAACCCCATTAAAAGGTGTGAACACCTGTCATTTAACAATAAATTAAATATTACCTTTCTGTAATTTTACCACTTTGGGACAATTGTCCATCTATCCATCGTCAACCGCTTATCCTGCGTACAGGGTCGCAGGGGGCTGGAGCCAGTCCCAGTTGACATCGGGTGATTTGGGGCAATTATATACTTGTAATCTAACTTGTAATCTAAGAATTATAATAAAAGTCAAAAGCTGTGAAATTACAGTAATTATGGCTGTTTTCAATGATCAAAACTGTGTTTTGACAGTTTAACAATAATTAGACACTATATACTGATTAAAATAACATTTATTCAATGTTTTTATTTTCCAAATATCCATAATTAAAGGAGATATTTGTCAATTAACAAGAAAATCTATGTCAAGTTACAGTTAACTGTTACTAATTGTACCAAGTTTAAGAAATGTTTTTACAATATTAAACTTAAATTTAACCCTTTTTTCTTTTAAATAAGAAAAACAATATTTGTGAAAATACGGGAAATTCCTGAATGTATTGTAACAGTTTGTTTACGTGAAAAACCCAAAAAGTTTCCTTAAGATAACGTGAAATGTTATGGTTATTAACAGCTACAGGTTTTTCATGTTATTTTACATTAGACATGTAAATTCACAGTTTATTTTTGTAATTTCTTAAAATTTACATGTATTTCAAAAATACAGGAAAATAAAAAGGAATAAAACTGTCAAAGTACAGATTTTTTTTTTACAGTGTGGTAGTGATGTTTTTGTCGTTAGGCTTGGCCTTTAGTTGTTCCAAAAGGGAAAAGGTAACATTGCTTACAAATATGTGTTTATTTTTGCATTAAAAAATATTAAAATGAAACAGAATGTGATTTACTGCTAGTGATGTTGTTGATGTAAGCTTGGCCTATAGTTTTGGCCCAGAGCCTCGGCGACAGCAAACACTCTGTCCCCTTTAGTTTTCAGTCGAGACTCTGGAACAGACAACAGACCTCTGCCCGAGGATCTCAAGGTACGTGCTGGTGTGTATGGGACTAAAAGTTCAGAAATATAACAAGGCGAGAGGCCATGAAGAGCTTTAAAAGTGATCAATAGAATTTTAAAGTCAATTCTAAAACATACTGGGAGCCAGTGTAATGAAGCTAAAATAGTGGTCATATTTCTTTGTTCTGGTTAAAAGCCTGGCAGCTGAGTTCTGGACAGTCTGGAGTCGATCAATAGATGTTTGGGTTAAACAGGTGAAAAGGCTGTTGCAATAATCCAGGTGTGATGAGATGAAGGCGTGTAAAATAGTCTCGGTGTCCTTAAAAGTTAACATAGATCGAATTTTTGCTATATTTCTAAGCTGATAAAAACATGATTGAACAAGATTTGTGGTGTGCTGCTCGAAATTTAAATTACTATCAAACCAAACACAAAGGTTCTTTGCCACAGGCTTAATGTGATTTACTAGGGAACCAGCAGATGGCAGTATTTGTTTTGCCATCTGCTAGGACCCGATGACCAGGATTTCTGTTTTGTCTGAGTTCAGCTTTGTTCAACTTCACAAAGGCAGTTGTTAAGTGAACTCAGCATTCCAGGGTCTGTGGATCTGACAGACAAGTATATTTGTGTGTCATCAGCATACATATGAAAAGAAATGCCATGTTTATGGATAATATGTCCAAGGGGAGGCAGATACAAGGAAAACAAAATGGGTCCTAAGACCGACCCCTGACGCACACCATATTTAACTGGACAGAACGAAGAGACATTCAAACTTCCAAAACTTCCTATTTGACAGGTAGGATGAAAACCATTCTAGGGCCGTACCAGAGATCCCCACCCAGTGCCTCAGTCTGTCTAACATGATGTTGTGATGAAATGGTGTCAAAAGTAGCACTAAGGTCCAGGAGTTTAACATTAAAAGGTCATTGGTGACTTAAAGCAGGGCAGTCTCAGTGCTGTGGTATTTCCTGAAACCAGATTGAAACTTTTCAAATATTTTGTTATTTTCCAGTACAGTGAGCAGCTGTTTGGACACAATTCTTTCTATAATCTTTGCAATAAAAGGTAGTTTTGAAATTGGTCTAAAATTTTGTGGGAGGGAGGGATCTAAACCAGGTTTCTTTAAAAGTGGGTTCACGCAAGCCGTTTTCAAATAATCAGGGACACAACCAGTAGATAGGGAGCTGTTGAAAACAGAGATCAAATGGGGCCCAACAGAATCTATTACTTTCAGTAAAAACTTTGTAGGTATTACATCAAGTGGGCTGGAGGACACTCTCATTTGTGATACTGTTTTTAAAAGCTCAGACAAGTTGATGGGATAAAACTGGTTAAAACTCTCTTGTTGCTGGTGAGGGACCTCTGAGTAAGAGGAAGTGGGGGTAATAGAGGCTCAGATTGACACCACCTTATTGCTAAAATAAGATAAAAACAATTCGCAGTCATTACTTCCAGCTGAGGCACAAGGAGGGGTTGGGTTTACCAGCTGATCCACAGTCTTAAACAGAAAC
>NC_060171.1:35306212-35307431 GCF_021292245.1 Micropterus dolomieu | reverse complement strand
ATAAATATGAAAAGAAATACCATGTTTATGGATAATATGTCCAAGGGGAAGCAGATACAAGGAAAACAAAATGGGTCCTAAGACCGACCCCTGAGGCACACCATATTTAACTGGACAGAATGAAGAGACATAGTTGTTTACAGACACGCAAAACTTCCTATTTGACAGGTAGGATGAAAACCATTCTAGGGCAGTACCAGAGATCCCCACCCAGTGCCTCAGTCTGTCTAACATGATGTTGTGATCAATGGTGTCAAAAGCAGCGCTAAGGTCCAGGAGTACCAGGACTGAGCACATACCTTCATCAGCAGACATTAAAAGGTCATTGGTGACTTTAAGCAGGGCAGTCTCAGTGCTGTGGTACTTCCTGAAACCAGATTGAAACTTTTCAAATAGATTTTGATAGATGATTTTTTCTAAAATCTTTGCAATAAAAAGGCTGTTTTGAAATTGGTCTAAAATTTTGTGGGAGGGAGGGATCTAAACCAGGTTTCTTTAAAAGTGGGTTCACGCAAGCCGTTTTAAAATAATCAGGGACACAACCAGTAGATAGGGAGCTGTTAAAAGAGATCAAATGGGGCCCAACAAAAACTTTGTAGGTATTACATCAAGTTGGCTGGAGGACACTCTCATTGGTGATACTGTTTTTAAAAGCTCAGACAAGTCGATGGGATAAAACTGGTTAAAACTGTCTTGTTGCTGGTGAGGGACCTCTGAGTAAGAGGAAGTGGGGGTAATAGAGGCTCTGATTGACACCACCTTATTGGTAAAATAAGATAAAAACAATTCGCAGTCATTACTTCCAGCTGAGGCACAAGGAGGGGTTGGGTTTACCAGCTGATCCACAGTCTTAAACAGAAACCTGGGATTGTGTTTATGTGTAGTAATGAGTTCAGAAAAATAGTGTGTTCTCGCATCCTTAACCATGTTATTGTAGTTAATTAATAAATCCTTCAGACTGAGGTAATGGACTTGGAGACTGGATTTTTTCCATCTGCGCTCTGCTTTCCTGCATTCCCTTTTTAGGCTGCGAATGCTGTCATTTATCCAGGGTTGCTTACTAGCTTTAGACGTAGGCCTAACCTTTAGAGGAGCAGTAATATTTAGTGACAACAAGCAGATATGATTGAAGTGATCGACCAGATTGTTGGTGTTGGAATCAGACAGGTGTTGGCTTTGGCTCTGAAAGAATGCGCAAAACTTTGAAACACTTTGTTCA
>NC_060171.1:35260256-35306112 GCF_021292245.1 Micropterus dolomieu | reverse complement strand
TGGGCACCATCATCTCCCAGGACCTCAAGTGGGAGCTGAACATCACCTCCCTCACCAAGAAGGCCCAGCAGAGGATGTACTTCCTGCGGCAGCTGAAGAAGTTCAGCCTGCCAAAGACAATGATGGTGCACTTCTACACCGCCATCATTGAGTCCATCCTCACCTCCTCCATCACCATCTGGTACGCTGCTGCCACTGCCAGGGACAAGGGCAGGCTGCAGCGCATCATTCGCTCTGCAGAGAAGGTGATTGGCTGCAATCTTCCTTCTCTTCAGGACCTGTACTCCTCGAGGACTCTGAGGCGAGCAGGAAAGATTGCAGCTGACTCCTCCCACCCCGGACACAAACTGTTTCAGATTCCACTCCTCTGGCAGGAGGCTCTCGCCGCAAAAACAGTTTCTTCCCGTCTGCAGCTAGCCTCATTAACAAGGCCCAGGTCCCCCACTGACACTCCCCCCTTACAAATGATACAAATGTCTCTGCACATGTAAATACTGTTTCATCTCATCGGGCACATTGTTAATTGTTGATCTTTGTTGTTGTATATTTTTATGTTGTCAGTTTATATATTTATATGTACACAATATTCTCTTCCGTTACGTTACTTCTGCACAGAATAATGCACAAGTATATATAACGTTGTTCTTCCATTCCATATTTATGTAAATGCTCCGTACTTGTATAGCGCCTTTCTAGTCTTTTCGACCACTCAAAGCGCTTTTACACTACATCCACCAGTGACACACATTCTGAGCCTAAGTGCTCAAACGGAAACTAACATTCACACACTAGCGGAACAGCCGCCAGGGGCAAATCGGGGTTCAGTATCTTGCCCAAGGACACTTCGACACGCAACCAGGGGGAGCCAGGGATTGAAACGCCGACCTTCCGATTAACGGCCAACCCGCTCTACCTCCTGAGACTGTATGTTTGTCTACGTGTAGCACCTGATCACCACAGCAAATTCCTCGTATGTGTAAAACACTACTTGGCAATAAAGCTCCTTCTGATTCTAAATGTTACAGGGGCATGGTCGCTAATAAGGATGGGGTGGCTCTTTGATTCTGAAATATTTCTTATTATTGAATTACTGCTGAGGAAGAAGTCAATGCGAGAATATGATTGATGAGCTGGTGAGAAGAATGTGAATTCTTTAGCCGTTGTAGTTAGCTGTAGTCGCCAACTATCGCCAAGACCAAAATCACTCATGAACTGTTATTTCTGTTGAATGCCAAATGTGTTTATTACTAAAATTATTGGATCTATCTATTGACGGGTTGACGGTTGTGTTGAAGTCGACTCCTATTATGACTGGACAATCTGAAATGTCTGAAAGATAGGAAAAAAAATTCTGAAAGAAGGTTGGCTCATATGTGTTTGGACCATAGACGTTACCAATTGTTATAGGATTATTGTTGATTGATATGTTTATGATAATAAAAAGTCCTTCAGGGTCTGTAATGGTGGTGTTGTGGACAAAAGAAATATTTTTACTTTTTGTGTTGTAGTGAGATGAAAACAGGTGACTGAATTGAGATGATTTTAACTCATCGTTTGATTTTGATCTATAGACTTTTTGTGTCTGAGAACTGATTCCACGGATGTTCCAGGTTAGAAATTTTATTGATGACATGTTATAATATTATGACAGAAAAGACAGAAATAAATATATTAATAATGAAGTGTGTGTGTGTGTGTGTGTGTGTGTGTGTGTGTGTGTATGTGTGTACAGTATGCATATCGACACAGGGCTGGCTGATACAGATATATAGACAGAAAGATACAGCCATGGTGATACAATGAAACTGAAATTACTGCCCTTTTTCCTTCCTTCATCAGATGTTACCGGATTGATCATAGCTGTTTGCGTCGTTGTCCTTCGGGTATTGGTCATTGAGTCCATAGTTTGTACCTTTTAGCTGTCGGCCTTGTTGTCTGACCAGTTGTTTTTGTTTATAGTGCTCGAATTTTGCGATGATCGGCCGTGGTCTGTTGTTATCGTTGTACTTAGTGCCCATACGGTGTACACGGTGGAAGGTGATGTTGTTGACAGTTTCAACGGGTAATTTCAGCTGGGTGGACATGAACTCCTTAATAGATTTTTCAGGGTCGTCTGGTGCTTGTTCGGGCATGCCGGTAAAAAACAAGTTATCCCTCATGTTGCGTGCCTGAAAGTCCAGAATGTTCTCCTTTATGATTTTGTTTTCTGCGCTGACAGAGGTGAGTTGGGTGGTGAGTGTGTTGACGGAGTGTTTTAGTGAGTTATTTTCTCTGATGAGTGTTTCGATTAGGTCCTGACTGAATTTCAGGCTGTGGCGCAGTGCCTGGAATTCCTGGTGTAGTACTTCTATTAGTGTGATTCTAGCGTCCGGTCCGGTAGTTTACTTTTAATAGAAATTAGAATGTCACTCACTTCTGCAAAGCATGGACGTTTTGGTGATGTGGATGGAGTTGTACCTGTACTGGAGAGGGAGTCGGGACGGGTTCTTTTGGGCTTTGAAGAAGAAGTAGTTTTGGCTTTCTTGCTGTCGTCTTTATTCATGTTGAAATGCTCGTCGATGAATTCTTCCAGGTGATCCAGGTCGCTTGATGTTATAGTCCGGTTTGAGATGAAAAAGAAAGGAAAAAAAGAAAGATGTGTTACTTTGCTCCCTAATCTAGCAGCTGGGGGCTGCCATCTTGAATCCCGAACTGTCCCGTGAGAGTAGCGTTCACAGATTCATCTACAGTAACTTGCTGGGTGTATGGATTAAACAAATGAGATATAACATGTTAATTAGTAAGCTTTCGATGTACTGGTTGGCGGATTTTGATACCTTTGATACCAGGCTAGCTGTTTCCCCTGTTCCCTCTAGTTGTGCTAAGCTGAGCTTTCACGTCACATTTTAGTATTGCCTCAGCTCTCTTGGAACCTCGACGGAGGTGATACGAAAAAAAATACCTGGAAGCAGGTACAGGTACAACTTTTCCACAATGGAAAACCAAAAAAGTAGAGTCGAGGCGAGTCAAGCTGGTACCGTGCAGTGGAAAAGGGGCTTTAGTGCAGGGTTTTTCCTGCATACAGATCAGCTTCTCTGGGCACTATATGGCGCTCACCTGGTCCTGTTTTCTCCTGCCTGCTAATCTGCGCAGGGAGATCGGGTGCCGTCCATGCAGCCGTGTGCATAGATGCTCGTCAAACTCTCCTTTCGTGAACCGACCAATCACAGCCTGTAGTAGGCGGGACATTAAAAAAAGGTTGAGGCACTACAGCAAACTTTAGAAATGTTAAACTTGTTGTTCTGTATGCACAGTTTTTTAATATTGAAGTTAGTACTTTGCATAAACAAATCAGAGACTAACAACCTTGTAGAGCATTTTTCTTGCACAAGAATTTAATGACTGAATGAATACACTAACATTAGCACTAATCAAACCTTAACCACAGTGGTGTAGGCTAATATCAGAGTAAGTAAAGCTAACAGAACTAGATGTTTCAATCCCTTTAGTAGGAAATATTATACTTTACTTTTATACCTTTACTCCTCCAGGTTGTGGATATATTTTGTTCATCAATTGGTCAGAAATAACAAGAAAATGAACAGATTTCGCCCATTTGGTAACTCATTGCCTTTACTGTACACGTACTGGTCATGCTTACTTTCGTGCAAAGTCAGCCCCCAAAGGCCCATTCTTAGCCAGAAAAAACCCTGTTAGTGGATAAGGTCTGAATGCCGTGTAATGTTATCAGCAGGTTGTGATCACAGATTAAACCATCAGTTCAGCATCTGCTCTGTGTTTCTCTTTACCTGCCAATGCAGCGGCTTAAACTTCCATCAAGGGTTCACCTAATGACACAATTATCCTGCGTGCACATCCTGCTCACTGGCCCAACAGTGTAGATTCACAGACCCGGGTACAGTCAGTACTCTAATAGGGGATTCTTTATGCCATTCCACAGCCTGGTGTCATATATCCATCCAGTGTCCATACTTGCCGGCAGCCATACCAGTCTAAACCCTGCTACTGCTGAATGACTGAAGCTAAGCAGGTTTGGGCTTGGCCAGTACCTGGATGGGAGATCTCCTGGGAAAACTAAGTTGCTGCTGAAAGAGGTGTTGGAGGGCCATTAGACGGCAGTCTTCCCTCTGGTCCTAATAAGAAGATCCCAATTCCCCAGTGCAGTGATGTGGACATTGTGCTATAGGAGATGCCGTCCTTCGGCTGAGATGTTAAAACGAGGTTCTGACTCATTGTGGTCATTAAAGATCCCATGGCACTTGTCGCAAAGAGTAGGGGGTTCCCCGGTGTCATGGAAAAATTCCCAACCTGGCTTTCTCCATCTGGCCATCTAATCATCCCCTGCAGTAACTGGCTCAATGTTTCCCTGCCTCTAGCTGATGTGTGGTGAGCGTTCTGGCGCTAAATGGCTGCCGTGCATCACTCAGGTGGGTGCTGCACATTGGTGGTGGTTGAGGTGAGTCCCCCCCCCCAACTTCACTGTGAGGCGCTTTGAGCTTCAATATCCAACGAAGGTTAAAAATCAAGGGCAACTGGACTTGGTTGAAGATGAGTTTCAATGATAAAGCGCTATATAAATGTAATGCACTATTATTATTATACTGCTTATCCTTCGAGTGTCACTGGGGTGGATGGAGCCAATCCCAGTTGAGTGATGGGGTACATCCTGGACAGGTCCATTGGAAAAATAGAGGTACAAATTTTGAAATTCTGATTAGGTGATGTTTACAATGACTAATGGGAATTGAACAAACAACATTCTCACATCCAGTGTTAAATGTAGGCATGTAAAACAACGCTGAATACAGTCTAGACACTTGCACTTTTTGAAACATTCAAGTCTGTAGCACATGACACAACTGGAATCCTCCAATCTACTTTAACAAGAGTATTAATGTTGAGGTTATTTTCAGTGTAGTTATGTGTGGCTCTGAGCCATATTACAAACAAGTAATTAACCTGCTGCACTCCAGTAACAGTTAAGCTGCTTATTGGCCAGCTGGAGATTAACCAGAAAGTACCCACTTCACAGGGGTCCACACACGCACACACACACACGCAGAACCAGTCATGTGGTGCTTAGTGAAGTAGGAACAATTTGTCAGCTCATTACCGAGCTCATTCTGCTTCACCAGAATGACATATGATTAAAAGGATTTGTTTAATCAATTGTTACTGCACAGTACAGGGTTTGTCCCTTCTTCTCTAAATCTAAAATAAAATTAAAGCTGCAGGCAGCTTTGGATGGGCGCTCGCGCGTCAGGGGCATTTGAGGCAGTGGCCGGAGGTTGGGAGACGCGCCTTCAAATTATCGCACGCTTTGGACCGGTCATGAAAGAGTTAACTTCCTGTGTCCCCCTAGGTGTCGCTAGACAACACCCACCAATAATATGTTGTGTATCAGCACTGTGAAAATGCCATTTAAATCAAAATTGTTTTGTCAGAAATGGCTTTCTTCCTGTTGCCATTACGTGGCGCTATGACATTGAGTAATTATTGGCATGTAGATGTGTTCAGGGCGGGACTCTTATCAAATGTGTAAAATTTGGTCCAGGTCTGAGCATGTTCAGTCAAGTAACAACAACTTTCTGTGTCATGGCAAAGCATGGAATTTCTCCACCATGCCATTACAACAATGTACTCATATATTTCAAATTTGGTACAGATGTGAGCATGTACAGCAACTTCCTGTTTTGTGGCAAATCATCAATTTTCCACCCCACGCTACAGAGACACCTTATTATATAGCAACTTTCACTGCTTTTAGACTGCCCAGGGAAAATTTGAAGTCAATCATACAAATTCCCTAGGAGTTCGTTCAGAACATGTAAAACATCAAAAAATACCAAAATGGCCGACTTCCTGTTGGTTTTAGGCTATTGCCCCAAAAAGCTTTTTGTGTGTCATAGGATGATAAATGTGCTCGAGAAATTTCGTACATCTAGGTGAAATGTGGCACGGGGGCTGCTTTGATGAAGTTCCCGTTGCCAATAGCGCTATGAGTGAATTTTGACCTTTTGATGTGTTCAGGGTGTGACTCTTATGTGTCATGTGAATTTTGATATAAGCATGTACAGTGAAGGTACAACAACTTCCTGTTTGATGGCGAAGCATCGAACTTTGCTGCCGCGTCATGAAAACTCACAAGCTTCACCACAGAGCATCATCAGTGTCTTAAGTCTCTGTGAATGTTTTGAGGTGGATGGGGCCAACCTGCTAGGAGTAGTACATCACAGCATAAAACTTGCTACTTCCAAGAAAGAGAAGAACACGCCCTTTTTTTTCTCTTATGTGCCTGCACCATAAACTGTATAAAAAAAGGCCTGCATGCGCGAGTCCATACATGATTTTAACAACCGCTTGCATTCGGATGCGGTCTCAGGCATATTCGTCACTGTTGCAAGTTTATCACCTTCTCTGTACATTTTTATTTTTCATTTTCTATTCACATCACTTGTCACTGATCGATCGCTACGTTCCATCACATCAATTAATTGCTTTTGTGGTGCAGCAGCGATCAGCTGATTATACTCCGGCTGCAGCTGCGGCTGCTTCAGGTGTAGTTGGTTTGATCAGCTGGATATGCAGCCTCTCTTTTCCTCTGTGTGTGAGGCTTTAGTGTAGTTAAGTTACTTGGTTAAACAGACTCCTTACTCGTTTTATACTTGTGACTGTTGTTTTTGGAGGAGGTTTGTGACCCACTAATAAAGGAAAAAGCACTCGCTGAGATCTTTCAATTCACTTTATTGATCGGAAGTTTACAAAATAATTTTCCGTTTACTTTCAACACACCTATCAAAAAATTACCCACAACTTATTTGGTCACTAAAGTATTTCACTCCACCTCTCTCATTCAAATATAAAAACAAATTGCAAGCTGTAGTCTTTCTCCGTATACTACCCATGATGATGAACTAAGTAGGATGAGGCGCAATCTGATACAATTTCCCTTTTATGTAACAGTTATTTGAAAATAGATCACCTTGCTTGTCCATAACAACAATAAAAAATAATAATAGGCTACCGATCAACTACTGTGGCTTCAACAGGTGGCATTTTATGCAAGGTATCGAATGAAGTACTCAATTGGTATTGGTATCACTTTAAGGGTACTGGTTTTGGTACTGGTATCGAAAGATTTTAAACAATACCCAACCCTAGTTGCCATCCATTATATAGATGTTATTAGCTAACTAGCTGGCTTAGTTAGTAAGGTACATCCATAATTCCCATTTACTGTAGTATTAATTGGGATGCTAATTTTGGCTAGTGTCTTTTAGTTCAACCAAACGCTTAACAGGACCACAAAGTTACAATTAACTTTCATGAAGTGAAAACACACTGAAAGGGTCAAAGCTCTGCGCCAATATTACAGACAGCACCCGAAACAGATTACGGCTGGTCAAATGTACACAGTGCAGTGGATACCATTCACCTCTATCCTGATTGACAGGTTGCCGTGGTAGCGACTTTTCAATCACAAGGTAACCATGCCTTAAAGCACACCCGCTTTATGGTCTATTTTCCTATAAAATGGGACTGTAATTGAAGACAACTTAAAAAAGACTTGACTCGTGTTTACTGAGGTAATAATTAAGGTAAAGTAGTCTCATTTTGACATTTAGTCCAATGCAATTGGACTTGCAAACAGAGGAGTCGCCCCATGCTGCTCACTAGAAAAAATGCAGGTTTCAGGCCCTTCCACAATGGCTTCATTTTTCTGACCCGGAGGTTCTCGCTTGGTGGACAATTCCTGCATCCATTTCAAATTAAAAGTCCTCCAGTGTTTTAATATGGAACATCCAAAGTGACAGAACTGAATGAAAGAATAAATAAATAAATGCAGAAATATATCAAAGAAAGAATGAATGAATAAATAAATAAATGGGGAAATAAATGCAAGAAAGAATGAATGAATAAAAGAATGAATAAATAAATAAATGCAGAAATATATCAAAGAAAGAATGAATAAATAAAAGAATAAATACATACATTTGCTTTTGCCTTTCCCCAAGGAGACCTATTGTCATTGCTTTTTCCTTCCTCTTCCTTAACTGTCAATCAATGTGTTGTGGCCCGCCCACTAAGTCCAACTAATCACTCACAGAAGTATTTCTCTCCATGATCAGAGATGTATAAAGGTTTGATACACACTCCATACCAGTTGGTGGCGGTAACGCACCAATTATTTGTTTGCCAACTGACAATAAAAGGAAGAAGAAGAAGAAGGAAGAAGGAAGAAGAAGCTAATGTTAGACAGAACCAGCACATGTTAATGTGATCTAAATGCAGAAGTCCATTTACCGGAGATAACTGTAAGAGAGAGGGAGGGAGAGGAAGAGGGCCGAGAGGCAGAGGTGTTTGGAGGTGCAGTCAGGGCAAGGAGAGGCAGAGGACCTACCTAGAGTGGTGGCTCAATAGAGGACGAAGAAAGAGTGAAAGCCCTCCAAAGGAACCCGAGGGCTGTTACCGAGGTTTGTATTTATAAGGTTGTTGTAACGTTATTATATTCTGACCTGTTTGCACTTTATGACAAACCCCAGCACACAGTTATAACGTTATTTACATAGCAGTTCTGTGCACATGTACCCCTTGTACTGTAACGTTAGATAGTAGTAACATGTCATTTACTGGGCAACAATGATTATATGAAGCCATATTATACAAGTTAAGCAAACACTGGCCAGCCTGCAAACCCTAATATGCAGTACCATGTCGCCAACATAATGTCATGTAACTTATAAAGCCTTATTTTATCAGAATCACAAATTCTTTATTGATACCCAAGGGGAAATTCTCGGTCACAATTGCTAAGCTTGCATGTCAATTAAATATAAAAATTATAAAATCTAAATCTAAATAAAGGTAATGTGAACATGTAATTTACAGCATCAACAGAAGTGTAATGATAAATAGTAGTAGTGCATTAAATATTAATAGTAATTATGAGTACCGGTATATTTCATTTAGAATGGATACAATCTTAAAAACAGTAGTATTGAAGCAGAGAATATTGCATATTGAGTATTTTTCCCTGTGTCCTCTTTCTTCAGACTTCTTCAAGAGATGACCCTTGAAGAACACAGAGCTCTCCAGCCTTCTGCTGGAGAGGCAGCCAGGCCTGGTCTTTGATGCCTTGATGCATCAGCGCAGACATGGTGCCCCACCTTCTGCCGGAGTGCCAGGAGTACCTTGGTGTACTTGTTGTAACTGTAGGGAAATGCTGTGGCCAGGAGCAAGCGAACTGTGTGAGCCTACTGCCACACTTCTCCCAGTACTGCCTTAAAGAAGGCTTTATTCGCATTCACAGGCAGAACCAGGAGGACATTATGGCATTAGGCAACATCAGGGAGCCTGGGGATGACAACAGGGAGTACCGTTATGATGCCTATAGACACTTCATCTATTGGCAACATGGAGCTTTAGGCCAGGGAAACCAACTTGTCGTCACCTAGTTGTTGTGTTTGGAGGATTAGAGACAAGTTCCCTGATCCTCAAGGACACTACACGGTTTTATTCCTGGACTGTGAATTTCCTTCCAGGCCCTCTGGCATGGTCATACAGTTTCACAGAAATACTCACAAACCTGCCTCAGCATCATCAAGGCATCAAACAAATGTACATAGTTAACATTTGATTTATTATTACATTTCTATATATAGTTATTCATATTTCTCCCCTCTTTATTGAAATTTGATGTATGTTGTATAGTTATATAGTGTTATAGTTGTTCAACTGCAGTTCTATGGTATCGAAAAAAATAAAAAGGTAAGAAATAGAAGCACATGGTGTTTTTATTTCAATTATATACATTTGAACATGTGTTTAGAATTTCAAACTTTGCCATAACATTTCCAATACCAATTTTAGTTATTTATATTTACATAATAGGGGACAGCTGTAGCCTTACTTATCATTACTGTTCAAATTGTAAACTGTAATTTAGGCTACCTACTGAAAATAATATGCGCTGGTCACAGTGGACTTAGCAGAATAAGATGAAACGTGTACAAATTGGAAAAACAGGAAATAACCACTGGAGGAGGGTAGGAACAGAATTTAATGTTAATAAATTTCTCTTTTTGAAGAGTAAAAGCTATGACTTTGTCAGTGAACTGAAGTTATTTCCCTCGTGATCCTGCCTGACAAGTACCAGGACACATGCAAGGTGATCTCCTGTGGGGATCCTTCCACATCAGATGCTGGTTGGAATAACGGTCCTGGTGAAGAGAGTGCCATCAAACATAGTTACAGACTATATTGTAATGTAAATATCATTCAGTGACATGTAATATGGTACAACATAGGCAACAAATTTGTGTAACTTACCTAGACCTCTTCTGACTTGTCTCTGCAACAAGTCTGATGTGGCTGGTGCAGATACGGGGGGCACCACACCAAGGTGTCTGGGGTCATCTGGGAGAAGGCTCCTCCTTCTAGGCATCCCCACTCCACTTGTGAGTCTGTTCTTCACAATCCTTCTTTGCAACTCGGAAATGTATCTGTAGGTTTTTTCAGATTTCAAGGCATATACGCTGTATCTTCTACCGTTCTTCTTATGCAATCTTTTGAAACTGAAATTACACAAATTACAACCATTTAATATCAGTTTGTAAGTAGAACAAGAGAAAACCTTGAGTGTAAAGACAATCAGAATGAGTAACATATCTTCTGGCAGAGGACAGTAAACAAAATCTGTTGTCTTTGAGTGCAATGAAAACTTCCATACTGTCATCCATTAACTGCACATAGTTCAATAACCCTGATGTACAGAATAGTAACTTTATGGTTAATAATTGTTTCACAACATTAGCCAGTTATTACACTTATTGCTGCTATTTTTTTGGCAAGGTTCTTCGCACCATGCCATATGTCCAGACTGTGATGAATTCCAAGGGCCTTGTATTTGCCTTTGTCTGGCTCTATGAAGCGGTAAATAATATCATGTTACTATAATATTTATATTGCTGTTATACACATGCATTCATACAATATATCACATGAATACTTACTCATAAGGGCACCAATCTGGGCATGAGCATCTGTGCAGATCTCCACTAGCTTTATCTCTGATGTAAGCTTGTCCAGTCTGGATGAAACCCTCCTTCTCCATGACGACAGAGTTCCATGATGTTTGCCGCTTGTCTATGGTGGCAACATGAATGATCTCCTTGGAGTCATTCTCCATGGTGGTGCAGTATTGTGCACAGTGACCAGGAGATTCATTTCTACCATCTGTTGAAATGTTTTAAAATATAATTCAACAGAAAAACAGTAATTAGTTGTTTCCATACTGTCATTGCTTACTGTATTCAATAGCTATGTTACATAATAAAGTATCAACTACACACCTAGAATAACAACATCTTTCCCTTGAAGGACAAAGAACCTCTGTCCTTCTCTCTTCCCAGAAGTCCTTTATTGTATTGACGCAGTAAATGTCCTGAATGGAGAAGAAAGTGTTCCTGTTCACCATCCCCATGTTCATGAATTTGAACAAGAGGGCAACCTTTGCGTAGTTGTTGCCAGACATCAAAATGTTGGTGGACAAGAGAAAATCTCCAGCTTGCATCCCAAACTTCATGCCAGGCTGGGAATTCCACCTCCACAAGCTGTGTCCATTAGGACAGATCTAAAAGTCACAGAGAAGAAACATTTGCTTTTGTCATGTACAGCACTGGCTTTTGGTATAACCTTTAATTTTATACTAATTTAAAGTTGTGATATTCTGTGATTGTCTGGACTTACCCATTCGATAGTAGCTGCTGTGCCCTTGGTGGTGATGTTGATCTCAAAGGGTGCAACAGAGTTGAACGGCGCACCAGTCCTCAGAAGGCCAGTGCATTTATCCACAGGCAGGATCAGAAATGTAGCCAGTTGTCTTAAGCAGTTCTCGTACACTATGGAGGCTCTGACACCTATGATGTCATCTTCACAAAGGACATTCTGTGGTTCTGGGAAAACAGGGTCATGATCTCAGGGAGAAGGCTCATCAGGAGCATCTTCATGTGCAGGCAAGGAAGTCCATCGATAGAGTGTGCTTTCTCCATTGTATTGAGGCACAAAAATCTGTAGTAAACAAACACCACAAAACAATTGCAAATTGAGACTGACAAATAACACACCGTATAGAAATCGGTGGAAGATCCTCTTCATCAGAGCTGAAACCATTCTGTCCATCATCTCTTTCAAGGGAGTAAGATGAAGCTTTATCTGCCCAATCAATTCTTTACATAATGACAACTTTCAGATAAAAACAAGTTCTCAAATAATATCACTGAAAAATAATACATGTAATTAGGAAGTACTACCTACACACTGTTCATTGGGGTCATTGAAAACATTTTACTCCAAGTCCTCCTCAAAAATGCTCATGTCATGTAAGCTGCAAAAAACATATTACAAATATATATTATGAACATTTGGAGAAAAGCAATACAGGGCTAAAATATATGATGTGTACATGTTACCTTTGTTCAAGGCCCTGAATTTCTGTGGCTTCATGACATCAAGATGCTCATCTCTGTAAAGAATAACCAGAGCAAGTTGTGTAAATCCCACATATGCTCATTCAACAGTAGATATAGACCAAAAATAAAATAACACACTAATCATAAAGTTCATGTTTCTAATCAAATCTATCTACAAAATGAATATGTTGTTATGCATGACTTACCGGTCTGTTCCACTAGAAGCACCAATGCTAGACAATGCTGGAGCTGGGACTTGCAAAGGTTTTCTCTTCAAGGGAGTTGATGTTGCTGGACCTGTCTCTTAGCTGGAGAAACAGCAGCAGCCTCAATAAATGAAGTGCTACATGACTGTAATACATTACTGTACTGTAATCCACAATGTGTTACATCTTTGTAGGATATCCCAAAAACTATCACATCTAGTGCAAGTATGATCACCGACAGACAACATGGAAAATGTAAGCCAAGAGTGTGTAAAAATGTCACTGTTTCTGTACCACAGTCCATTATAAACCACATCATGGGTAAGTTTACAAAGCCATAGTCAGGTGAGGATCAAGGGTGCTCTACAATATAACACAAATAAGTACTGAGTGCCATAATTTGAGCTTGTGGTAACCTTTGTATGCACCCTAGAAGCAATACAAACAAATACCATCCATCCATCCATCCATCCATCCATCTTCATCCGCTTATCCGGGATCGGGTCACGGGGGGAGCAGCTCCAGCAGGGAACCCCAAACTTCTCTTTCCCGAGCCACATTAACCAGCTGTGACTGGGGGATCCCGAGGTGTTCCCAGGCCAGTGTGGAGATATAATCTCTCCACCTAGTCCTGGGTCTTCCCCGAGGCCTCCTCCCAGCTGGACGTGCCTGGAACAACTCCCTAAGGAGGCGTCCGGGAGGCATCCTTACCAGATGCCCAAACCACCTCAACTGGCTCCCTTCAACGCAAAGGAGCAGCGGCTCTACTCTGAGCTCCTCGCGGATGGCCGGGCTTCTCACCCTATCTCTAAGGGAGACACCAGCCACCCGCCTGAGGAAACCCATTTCGGCCGCTTGTACCCGCGATCTCGTTCTTTCGGTCATGACCCAGCCTTCATGACCATAGGTGAGGGTAGGAGTGAAAATCGACCGGTAGATCGAGAGCTTTGCCTTACGGCTCAGCTCTCTTTTCGCCACAATGGTGCGGTAAAGCGAGCATTACTGCCCCCGCTGCTCCGATTCTCTGGCCAATCTCCTGCTCCAGTCTCCCCTCACTCGTGAACAAGACCCCGAGGTACTTGAACTCCTTCACTTGGGGTAAGGACTCATTCCCTACCTGGAGTTGGCACTCCACCGGTTTCCTGCTGAGAACCATGGCCACAGATTTATAGGTGTTAATCCTCATCCCAACCTCTTCGCACTCAGCTGCGAACCGATCCAATGAGAGCTGAAGGTCACGGACCGATGATGCCATCAGGACCACATCATCCGCAAAAAGCATTGACGAGATCCCAAGCCCACCGAACCGCAAACCCTCCTCACCATGACTACGCCTCGATATCCATGCAATGGTACGGTTTTTTAGCTAATTGTAATCATCAGCTGATTGTCTCACAAACACAAAAGACACATTTCTGTTCACTAAACAAAGTCAAAGCGCTGGAGAACAACCTTCGAAATAACAATCCAACTAACATTACATATTTCTTCTAACAGGGTAGTAAAAGTTTAGCTGGCTAATATGAGCTGTTAGCTGTAGGCTAACTTACTGTTTTGCGGTCAATAATACTAATCAGCTGATTGTCTCACGAACGTAACCGGCACATTTATCCCCACATAGCAAAGCCATAACACAGCGAGGGAGAAGAACCACATGAAACTATCCAACTACATATTTTACACCACTGACAAGGGAAAAGTCACTTCTCACTGTGTTTATGGCTAGCTTCTGGCTAATGCTAACATTATCAAACAACAGTTTTCATTTGCAATGCTAAAGTTGGAATACCTTACCTGTCCATCAGAAAACTGGCAACTTTGGTGTCGCTTTGAAAACATTTTTCCCTCATTAGACCCTTCCATCTAGGAAAAGCCACACCGATGTTTAACCGTGATTTCTGCCTGCGTCGCTCCCGTATAAGTCTGGCTTCATTAGGCTTTCGCTTCTTCGAAGCAGATTCACCCTCTGTCGGCTCTTGTGCTAAATAATAGCTGTGGTCCTCCATTTGTCCAAAATTCCAGTACTAATAAAGGAGAGCTTCTACTACTACCTAGTAGTAATAAACGTACAACATCTTCTTGCTCTTGCTCCTACTTCTTCTGCTGCTACTTCTTCTGTTGCTTCTCTTTCAAGGTAGTGACGAAACGCGCTCTGCAGCGCTGTTTGTTCACTGTAGGCTACGGTAGAAACATGATGACACGATATGTCGACCTCCACAGCAGGGGGTGCCTCCTGTATGTAGATATAAATAGCTCATTCTAAGGTTATAAAAACATAAGGGTTCATTATGCAAGGTCTTTATACACCACTGAAAACATAGTTATGGATATTATATTGCATTTCAATAGATCCTCAGATATATTATACACTGAACCTTTAACTAGTAACTATATGCTATAAGCTATTTATGTTATAGTAAGTTGTTGCAGTTAAACTGCCATCCTTTTAATTAACACCTAAAACACTGCTGAGGGTGCAACTGTGTGTACACGTTGCCAAAGTTAGCCATGGTTTTCATTCACTTTTGGTGTCATGCACCACCATGCACCTGGAACGCTTTGATGTGGGAAGTCGGAAGTTTCAACTGGGAAATATCCCAGTTCCGACCGGTCTTGAACGCAGCATAACTCCTTCTAAACTTTCTACCAATCATAACACTCTTCCAGGGACAGCATATCCACACTGAAGATAGGTATCAGTCATCGGCTGCTCGACCTGACTTAGTGGGCGGGCCACAACACGTTGATTGACAGTTAAGGAAGAGGAAGGAAAAAGCAATGACAATAGGTCTCTAAGGAAAAAGCAATGACAATAGGTCTTGAATTGAATTGAATTGAATTGAAGTCTCCTTGGGGAAAGGCAAAAGCAAATGTATGTATTTATTCTTTTATTCATTCATTCTTTCTTTGATATATTTCTGCATTTATTTATTCTTTTATTCATTCATTCTTTCTTTGATATATTTCCGCATTTATTCATTTATTCTTTTATTCATTCATTCTTTCTTGCATTTATTTCCCCATTTATTTATTTATTCTTTCATTCAGTTCTGTCACTTTGGATGTTCCATATTTTAATAGATACAATGCCTCTTTTAACAAGGCTTTTATTCTCAAATTCAGTGATTTGCACTGTTCCCACAGAATACTTCAAATTGCACCATATTAATGCATTTCCCTTTAAAATGTGTCAAAATCAGAAAATATGTTGTGGTTACTATACAGCATACTGTATTTTTACATCCTCAGGAGTACTGCAGTCAGGGTTGGGGAGTAATGGATTACATGTAACAGCGTTATGTAATCAGGATTTTAAAAAAGTAACTGTATTCCATTACAGTACAGAAAATAAACATGTAATCAGATTACAGGTACATTTTGTAAAATTGGGGATTATTCATAGGGATTGCTTTAAACAGAAAGTTTCCAGGAAGCATACTAGAAAGGGGTGTGTCACAACGTTACGCCCCCACTCGTCATGAAGATTCTGTGGATTCAGCTGGTTCCAGCTCTCAATGAGTGAACAGGGCAGCTGTACCAGGACCGAACACAGCCTCCAAGACTGACAGAGGCCAGTTTGGCCACTGGGAATACAGTCCCGAGGTGATTTTCTTGCCGGGTTTGGCTATTGGCATCCGGGGCTGAGTGAGCTAATAGAACCGCTAGCAGCATGGCTAACTGGCGCTGCTCCCCTCCATCATTCCCTGCTGGGCCCCCCTCCCCTGTCCTGAAAGCTCCAGTGCTTGAGTAAAGGTGTCAATACATTTTATACAGTCTATGGTAACTAACACTCCCCCGGTGCTCCGTGCTCCCAGTACGGACAGAGTGAGCTAATTTGACCAGTAGTTGCACAACTAACTGAGCTAATAACAGCAGCTAGTTAGCTGCCAGGGGACATCAGAGAGAAAACTAGAAAATATTTTCACCGGATTTCCAGCATTTCTCCATCAAATATGGTCCACTTTGACCAAAATCAGTGAAAAAAATTGTGTTTTGTACACTAATCAGTGTGGCCCGGTCCCAGAAACACTATGCTTCAGCAGCATTATATTGACAAATCTTTTCATTGGAATGCTAAATTAATACAAGGAGTCATCAACATTTTAAAATGATTTTCCAAATGACAAACTCTTAAATATCATCAAGAATACCCACAAAACAACGTTTTTTGTCATTGATGGGCCAGATGCTGCCATAGCCGTGACATAGTGTGTGTATGTGTGTGTGTGTGTGTGTGTGTGTGCGTGCGTGCGTTGCGTATGGGCACTGGGTTTGTGTTTTGTGTCTCATATTAACCTTCCAGCCTCCATTAAACTTCACTGTGAAGCTTTACCAAGTGGTTCTTTATCCAGCTCATTATTCTTAAATTGATATTCGGGTTAACTGTTTTTAGTATGCTATGAAAATGTACTTTGAAAGTAAAATTTAAAAACTTGAAAATCACAGCGATAATTCTATAAACATTTTTATTTATTTATTTTTCATCAGGAAACATTTGAGAACTCCCTAATAGTGCATATAATGATCAACATTTTAAAACTTGTGTCAGAAAATCCAGATAATGTGATGAATTAACGGCAAGATGGCGCCTGTGTTTGGCTTGGCCACTGATGCATTGCATCTGTGTCAACTTTCTATGTTTGTTCTTGTCTTTTTTGTTGTCATATCAGCCCTATCGTCTAACGATTGTGTCTCTGCTGCTCGGACTTATGATCAACGCTCGTTGTTGCTATGCTGTGTGAATTCTGTCGATTATTTTAAAAAGCAATTGAAGACTCTGCTATTCAAGCAGGCTTTTAGTTAGACAAGGGGTTTTATGGTTGTTTGTTCTATGTTTTCCATTGGTTTTAAAATTTTCTTATGCATTGTATTTTACTTTGTTGTATTGCATTTTATTGTGAAGCACTTCGCGATTTTTATCTGTAAAAGCAAACAAACTTTACTTACTTTCTTACTAAACTATTTCACTGTGATGGACTGGCTATCTGGACTCAGTTTTGAGTTGTAAGTTGATTTTCATATTACGGAAAATGTACATATGAATGGAAATTAACTAAACTATTGGCTGCCTATGCTACGCTTTGAAAAATAGTCAGCAGTCATGGAAGGTGTTCAAAAGTTGTAGTTAAATTTGCTTTTATATAGTTGTATGTGCCTCTTTAAATAATGGTGGAAGGAAGATAAGGAGTGTTGGGTTAGTTGTAATTTAGACCCTTTATAATGGAAAAGAAGAGAAAGTAGAGGTGTATTGATTAAATGCCTTCACTGGAATTTAGGGATGTAGGACCACAAGAAGGGCAGAAGAGAGGAAGGCAAGAAAGTGGAAGATGCTTGCAAATATCCTCTTATGTGCCAGTGAGGCACACCCTCAGAGGTGTCTTTACTTATTCTGGCTAGTTGTATAATCAGTGGTCATTTTTCACATTTGGTCATTGGTAAAAATGCATAATTTCCCTACATTTCACCAAAATGCAGATGAGGTACTTTGCATGAGTCAGGGTTATGAATTAAGTTTCCTAGTTAAAGCGCTGTTTCCGCTGCTGCTCGGCATTGTGAAAGAGCTTTGTTCTCTTCCTCTTCTCTCCCACCACCTCTACTGGCTCAAGCAAGCATCCCAGGACAGAACCGGCCTTTTTAATCAGTTTGTTTAGCCTCTTCCTGTCCGCAGTTTTGATGCTGCTACTCCAGCCGACCACACCAAAGAAGATGGCTGACGCTACAACAGAGTCATAAAAGGTCCTCAGGAGTGTACCCGTCTCTTGAGCAGGGTACACTATTCTGGCCCTTCTTGTAGAGGGTGTTAACAATGTCTGTACAGTCTTGTTTATTGTTGACCTGGAAACCAAGATATCTGTTCACAGAGTCCACAGTCTCAATTTCTACCCCCTGAATGCTCAGTGGTACTGTCATGCTTGCTCCTGCAAAAGTCCACCACCAGCTCCTTAGTCTTTGCTGTGTTGATAAGGGGGTGGTTTTGATTACACTAGTCAACAAAGTCCTGATTCAGTTCTCTGTACACTCCGTTGTCCCCATTAGAGATGAGACCAACAACAGTAGAGTCGTCAGAGAACTTCTGGAGGTAGCAGTCTGAAGTTCTCTTGTTACATTACATAACGGTGACATTCAGCTATGGTGTTCTGTCAGGAGATGCAGTGAGGGAGTTTGGGCTTTTAGGGAGTAAAGGAAAGGGTGCGCTGGATTTATAATGATATAAGACACACAAGCATCACTGTGAAACAGCATGCAGCACAATAATTAGGGGTCCAAGCCCGAGTGGGGCTGGAAACCTGCGAATGCAAGGCATCGTGGTTCCCAGTACCAGTGGAGCTGGGAACCCTATTGTATTCGTTCTGGTTTTTAATAGGGCCTGAGCACGAACCGTGCGAGGTCCCTATTGAAACTGAAGGGATTATTAGGGATCCAAGCAACAAAGCTGCTGGAGCCCTATTGGTTTTGTTCTGATTCTTCTTCTTCTTCTTTCTTTCTTTTTTTTCTCTGCTAAAAGTGTTTGGGCATCAAAAACTGCTGGATGAAAACTCACCAAAATTGGCACGTAGGTTGCAAATTCCACCCTCCAAAAAATGGCCCTCATAGACCTCATGATGGTGCTATAACAGTCAACTTTGCGTTTTTGCAATTATCTCAAAAACGGCTTCGTTTAGAGTCGAAATTCTTTCATTATTTTAATCCCTGAACTTTTTATCACTTTTCTCTAAAACCTATTTTTACAGACTGGTGCCAGATGGTTTTGTCAATTGACCCTTCGCTAAGCCATGCCCCGAATACATAGCTGGCCAATCACAACGCAGTATAGGACTTTCTCTAACTGAAGTCCGACACTTTCATGGATGTGCTCCATTGACTCTAATGTAAAAAGAGTCATTTTCAAGCTTTTTTTGGCAGGGGCTGTGTAAAGTCTGGTGCAATTAGCCCCTGGGTGGCACTATTTAACACGAAATATGTGTTCCTCTATAACCACAAGTCGGATGGACATGAAAGTTGTGTTGAATTGTTCAGCATGGTCCCCTGACTCCATGGACCAAAGTTCACCCAAATATACCAATAGGGGCGGCGCTGTTGCAGATTAAAGACGCAAAAAAAATCCCATAGACTTACATTAATTTTATATCTCCATAACCACAAGTCCGATTGATACCAAATTTGGGACATTTATTCCCCATGACACATGAAAAATTTGGTACAATTTGGCCTTTAGGTGACGCTATAATAGAAGCTCAAATACCGTGGGAAAATCCTATTAATTTGAATCGGAAATCGCAGGGGGGAAATTGAAGGTTGTCCCCCACTAAAAACCATTAAATAATATAATGGTATTGGAATAATTGTGTAAATAGTAAAACAAAACAAACTCAAAAAGGGCCATTAAAGTGTGTTTTACGTATAGAAACATTTTGAGACCCTGCTCCCTTTCCTCACAGTGGTTTGGTTCACTGCCTGCTTTCCCTCTTTACCTCACAGGAGTCTGGTGGGAGAAAACAAGTTGGAATCCTTCAGTAGTTGTGGAACTCCAGTAATAGGTTGGTTTTCAGCTTAATCGGCCATGCCTGGTGACTGGGGCCGAGCAGTGTCAAGTATCCAATTTTCTGCCTGTCATGTTTTAGAGGTGTTATAAGAGAAAGTGAAGAGCGGAATTTTCTGAAGAAATGATTTTTCAAGAGGTTCTTCAAGTTAGAGAGAGACGCCCCTGCTCTGATGGCGTGTGGCAGCTCGTTCCACCTTCGTGGTCTCACAGATGAGAACAGGGACTGAGATTGTTTTGTGTGTAGGGATGGCAGAGCCAGGCGGCGTTCGTTGGAGGAGCGTAGCGGCCGAGAAGGAACATAAACTTGTATTATGGAGTTTAGGTAGATGGATGCAGACCCAGTAGTCACTCTGTATGCAAGCATTAGTGACTTGAATTTGATTCTGGAGGCCCCGGGGAGCCAGTGGAGGTCACTGAGTAATGGAGCGACAGGAGTCCTTTTGACAGGAGAGGGATCATTTCGGCAAGTTTGCCGGTTGTGACGGAGACAAATTCAGATGTGTAACAAAGCTGGAGTGAAACTCCATCCAGCAGTAAGTGGACAACTGTTGGTGAAAGAAATGAAAACCTTCATTGGGCTGTGTGTCACTGTGGGGATTCTTCAGCTACAAGCAAGGCGAGATTATTGGCAAAAAAATAAGTACCTTTTTCAGACAGATTTATCTACCAAAAGGGACAGATTTGCATTATCTGGAGGTAATAATAACAATAATAACAATTTTCTTTGTTTGATTTTTTTTTATGTGATTGAACACAAGGGCAAATGTTTCTATCTGCTACAGTTTTTCAGAAAACCCTTAGGTTTTAGAATGCTGTTGTAGACGGCACCATAGGTCTTAATAGGTAACAGCAAGGATCCACGAGAGCAGCCTTCACCAAAGTCTTTTACTGGCCCCCTTATTGAATATCAGTTATTGATTGGACGCTGCATTTGATCGGACTGATATGATACATCAGAACATCGCAGTAGTTTCATACTGGAGTGATTAAAGTCAAGTGTATCACTCGAGTTTTATATTTGATCTGTTTTCTGATTCACTGTCTAGTTCAAATCAGTGTTCATTGTAGGTCTGAACAACAAAAGGACCACAAACAACTTTCTTCATTTTTTAGAAAGAGTTTTCTTTCCATGATCTGTTATTTCCCCCAGTAGCTTTTATTATGGAGACAGCTAAAGTAAGAGAGAGGTGGAGAGTATGTCTGTCAGCAAGAAACACTTTTTACATCATGTATAGCAGAGGTGAAAAGTAACGAAATACAATTACTCACGTTTCTGTAATTGAGCTTTTTTGTGTACTTGTAGTTTGTAGTTTTTTTTAGTATGTTTTGCTGAAAGTATTGTACTTCGCTACATTTTCAATCACATTCATTACTGAGTTAAACAAAAAAAAAAGTGCAAGGGAACAACAGCTTTATCGTGATGCAGTGTAAGCTGTGAAAAAGTGTTGTATTACAGTTTTTTACAACCGCTAACATCCTTTTGTCCAATCTGTAGTCGCATTTTTAAAACTCTAAACACAATAACGCAACATTGGTCTGTTCATACCATACATACCATTAACACAATTTGTGTTGTTTCCGCAAAATATGCAGTCATTTAACCCATTTCCCAGTTTTTCTTTACGTACAAGATTCCCCAATACCAAAACTATGAATGCTTTTTTGTGTTATTTACAAATGCTAGCACACAACATGTTAGAAATGAAGACACCATTTTAAAACCTTAAATTATGTATAATGCGTCTACTTCTGATACAATAGCAGCTCAAAATCTATAGTGAAACAGATGATAAGCAATGCCGAATGAACTTATCATTGAACCCTTGAGAAATTGCTCATTAATTGTAATTTGGGTAAAATAGATCAACCTTAGCTAATTCCACTCAACCAGAGACATAGCCAGGTGTTGAAGTTCTTTCAATTACATACACAATGCAGCAAAAAGGGGACTTTCTGGAGTTGAGTTTATCCAATGTGGATACAGAACAACACAGAAGACGAGAGAAAGAAAGAATAATGTCTGAACAAGGGAGAAATAGTTGGGCCAGGGAGAGGAAGAGGGCCAGAGAGAGGAGTAGCTGAACCAGTAAGTGTTTCTATCCAGGTGCATAGCGAGAGATGACACACATGTGATGTGGATGAGAACATGTGGCCAAAGGCTGAAGATAATAGGGATTAGAACAGGACAGACATTTTTGTATCTATCCCTTCTGTGCATTTTTTGTTTCAATGTAAATGTGTATTTACATTTACTCATTTGGCAGACACTTGTATCCAAAGCAACTTACATATGAGAAAACAACATGCAACAAACATCCATACAATAAGAGATCCAAAAGTGACAATAAATACTAGTAAGAGTACAGTGTCAATAGGGTCCTTTCATCACTTCCCAGGAAACTCAACAAGCATTTGGCCTCAGGTGAGGATGCCAACGATGTTCGTTCAGTCTACCTAACGACCATAATGACTGTCGTTACAATAACCAGGAGCACTAACGAACCAGCGGTATCGACCTCACTGAGGTTAAATAGTTGAGTTTCCCTGCAAGTCAGTCAGAACTGAAGAAGTCCTTTGGATGAGGGACGAAACGTCTTCCAGTATCTTCAACCAAGTCCAGTTGCCCTTGACTTTAACCTTCTTTGGATAACTATGACCTGGATGACTGAGAATCTTCACAGACATGTTAAGCTATCTAGCTTGGTTCACAAGATGCATCCATAATTCACGTTAATTGTGATTTTAACCAGGATGCTTATTTTGGCTAGGGAAAAACAGGAACAGGAAAAAATGAACAGCTGAAATGTTTTTTCCAATGGTGGTGGTTAAATTTGCATTTGAGTGCAGTAGGTAGAAGTCACTCTAACTTGATTGACAGGTCACCATGGTATCTACTTGACACTTACAAGGTAGCCTAACAGGCATTCTATCACTTGTATATAAATCTATTTCTTATATAAGTTTATACAAACCTGAGAATGATGCCTTTTGTCATGCTTCACCATGCTGCAAAAAGTGATGGTGTTGAATACCCACCCTAAAGCATAACCTGCTTTATTGGCTTTTTTCCTCGAAATAGGACCACAAATTTATTAAATGAACGTCATGCTGTATTGAAAAGGACTTGAAACTGACTATTGAGATCACCTCGTAAGAAAAGTGTTTACTGAGTTGGAAGCTTATTTTGCCATTATTTCTGATGGATTCAGGTTTTTTTTTACAGTGGAGTCGCCCCCCGCTGGCTATTGAAAGAATGCAGGCTTGATCTGCACTCGATTGCTCTTCCTGAAGGACCTTGAACTGTCAATTTCACTTCAATTTTATTTATATAGCACCAAATCACAACAACAGTTATCTCTGAGCGCTTTGCATAAAAGAGCAGGTCTAGACCGTACTCTGTGATGATATTTAAAGAAACCCAACAGTTCCCACCAAGAGCAGCACTAGGCGACAGAGGCAAGGAAAAACTTCCTTTTAAGAGGCAGAAACCTCGAGCAGAACCATGGCTCAGGGTGGGCGGCCATCTGCCTCGACCGGTTGGGGGTGAAGGAGAGAGAGGGAGAGAAAGAGAGAGAGAGCGGGGGAGAGAGAGGAACAGAGAGATAAAGAGAGGGATGGAAGGAGAGAGAGAGGGGAGGGAGGCAGCCTACACAATATACACACAGAGGTACAGACAGTAAAGGTGATGTTGCTATAGACTAAATGAAAAATGGTAAAGGTATTTATAGTAGTGTTAATGATAATAATTACAATAATAACAATAGGACTAGGAACAATTATTGTAACAGAGGGTGTCGAGCAGGAACACGGGGTCAGCAGGTGACCCGCAACCACAGATCCAGACTCCACAGCTCCAGAGCCAGAAAACCTGCAGGAAGTGATAGGACGAGAGAGGAGAGGGACGAGAAAGCACAAGACTACCAGAAAGGGGAGAAGTTGTGTTAGTAACATGCAATAATGGGATGAGGTTGCATACAGAGGGAGAGAAAGTAGAGGAGAGAGGAGCTCAGTGCATCATGGGAAATCCCCGTATCTATATCATGGGAAATCCCCCGTGCCTATAGCAGCATAACTAAGGGATGGTTCAGGACTCACCTGAGCCAGCCCTAACTATAAGCTTTATCAAAGAGGAAAGTCTTAAGCCTACTCTTAAATGTGGAGATGGTGTCTGCCTCCTGAACCCAAACTGGAACCTGGTTCCACAGGAGAGGAGCTTGATAGCTGAACGCTCTGGCTCCCATTCTACTTTTGGAGACTCTAGGAACCACAAGTAACCCTGCATTCTGGGAGCGCAGTGCTCTGGTGGGGTAGTAAGGTACTATGAGCTCTTTAAGATAAGATGGTGCCTGACCATTAAGAGCTTTGTAGGTAAGAAGAATGATTTTAAATTCTATTCTGAATTTTACTGGAAGCCAATGCAGAGAAGCTAAAACAGGAGAAATATGATCTCTTTTCCTGGTTCCTGTCAGAACACGTGCTGCAGCATTCTGAATCAGCTAAAGAGTCTTAATGGACTTTTTCGAGCAGCCTGATAATAAGGAATTGCAGTAATCCAGCCTAGAAGTATGCATGGACTAGTTTTTCTGCATCATTTTTAGACAGGATGTTTTTGATTTTCACAATATTACGTAGGTGAAAAAAGGCGGTCCTTGAAATTTGCTTAATGTGAGACTTAAACGACATGTCCTGATCAAAGATAACTCCAAGATTCCTCACAGTGGTGCTGGAGGCCAAGGCGATGCCATCAAGGGAAACTATATTTTTAGATAATGCATCATGGAGGTGCTTAGGCCCCAGAACAATAACTTCAGTTTTATCTGAGTTTAACATTAGAAAATTACAGGTCATCCAGGTTTTAACATCCTGAAGGCACATTGAAGTATAGCTAACTGATGAGTTTCATCTGGCTTGATCGATAGATATAACTGAGTATCATCTGCATAACAATGGAAGTTTATGGAGTGTTTCCTGATAATATTGCCTAGAGGAAGCATATATAAAGTGTCAAGTTAAACAATACAAATTCAAACTATTCTATTCAAATTCAGTTTTTTAATGCAATTATTCAAGTTGAGCAATTCAAATTCAGATTCTACTGACACAAATATCAGGCCAAAAAAATCAGCCATTCCAAAATGTGGTGGGGACATGTCCCCAGCGTCCCTAGTTTAAATGACCCCTATGGGGTCAGTGGACCAGTTAGGGTCAGACAGCAGTGTGGAGCTGTGTGCTCGTGTTTACTCCCTCAGAGGAGGATGGCTGTAAAAGGTGTTTACTAATTAAAGTGTTCAATTTTGTGTTTTCAGTTAAATCTTGTTACATGCTTGCTTTCTCTTTTAAGAAGTAGTTTTCTGTTGCTGATTGAGTTTAATTTGTTAGTAAAAATCTTTATTTTGGAGTATAAATGATTTGTATTAGTATAATATTCTCACATTAAACTAAAACTAATTTCATACATAGGGAACGTAGCAAACATTTCAAATATGCCCAACGTAAGTTACAGTATATTACTACCAACATGTTATGTGTACAGCCAGTCAGAGTGCTAAAATAGTTAAATATAATCAAAAACTACAATACAGTCCCATAAAATAGAGCAGTGTGTGTGTTTGCATAAAAATCAAATCCCTCATCTTCAGCTTTGAGTAGGCCTCTCCCTGGCTCAGCTTCTCCTGTGGTGGATTCTGCCTCTGCTGATTGTACAGCTACATATGCATGAGAATAACATCAGTAATAAATATGCAAATGATAAGCCATTCTCTAATTCTATCTCTACATATGATTGCCTACTCAGCCCTGCACACTGCCCCTGTACCTGTTACTGTTTTTTCTGTTCCATTGTCCTTCTCCTCCTCCTCCTGCAGCTTCTGCTGCACTTCCTGCAGCTCCTCCTTTTTCTTCTCTCCCTCCTCATCAACATGACTGGGGTCATCATCACCCTGTACCTCTGCATCACTCCACTGATAACAGCTGAATACATAGAGAGATTCATCGCTTATAGAAGGATGTTGTCTTTGAGTGATAACACATTGCCTATATATAAATACATAAATAATTTCAGTATATAATAAATGCATTACTAATTGTGCACCTATTTATTCAGCTGCTGGGTCCTGCCTCATCTGCACCTGCCACAGCAACTTCCACCAAGGAAGCAGTCGGTTAATTTGGCGCATTCAGCTGCCTCTTGTGCCGACATCTTTTACTTCTTAATTCTTCTTAATTCTTTTTTTGGCGCCACACACCCCTAAAAATGGTCTAAAATCGCCCCTGCTTTGTAGTTTCAGTTTACTCAGATAACTCATCTGGTCCACCATCTGGTTTCTAAAAGCTGACTGCAGATGCTTCCAAACAGTCCTTTTCCCAAATGTTAATAAGGGCCCGGATATTTTGTAAGTCAAGTGTTCTGCACGACTCTTCTTTTTTTAAAGCATTGGTTGTTCTGCTCCTAATAGAGAAATCTGATGTGATATCATGTCTGCTTGCCCAGGAAGCCAGTAGAACTCCACTTCCCCACCAGTTGGCACTGTGGTTTACATGCTATGTATTCCATGTTCTATCTCAGATAATAATCAAAACAATTTAGAGAAGTGTGTGTACATATTTACTATATATGAGAATTTAACTTTTGGCTTAAATAACCTGCAGTGAAACTGTACAGTGAGATATTTTTGGGAAAATGAATATCGATACTATGGTGGAAGGATGTTGGGTAAAGAATTATGTGGTGTTTGTCAGAAACAAAATGTTCAACAGGGAAAAGGAGGGGCCGGAAAAAACGGTGATGTCAGCAGGGAAGAAGAAGAGGGAGGAGCGACTTGCTTTTTCCTTTTTCCTTCTCTCCCCCTGCCCCTCCTCTTCTTATCAGTGTGAGAGAGAGGGAGAGAGGGAGAAAGGGAGAGAGGGAGGGAGGATCAGTTGGTGAGTGGACGAACAACTGTGACAGTGGAAATGGATTTGGGAAGAGAAACGGGGAAATAGACCAGGATTGAGAGAAGAGAAGTGAACCAGATGCCAAAAAGAGTAAGAGTGAAGGCGAAAGAAAATTGAGAGATCAGTATACCAAAGTACACCAAGTAAGAGTCTGCTTGGAGCAAGGACTGAGCACTTTGGGTGGACCCATCGCTAGAAAGACCATCACCGCTACCATGTACAGTGGATATGGAGGTATGAACCAGTGTAGTCCAGCTCAGTGGGACTAGCTCATTGCTAATCATTAACTTTTGGTGTTTCTCAGGACACCTTAAAAGGCCCTGCTACTGCCTCTAGATATCACGTATAGTCAGGGTTGGGTTTTGATAACTTGTTCCATTTTGGATCTGGTTTGTATTTGTTAAAGGATAGATTCATATGTTCTGTCTTGTGTCTTGTGTGTACAGTACCTTCAAACAGTTTTTGGTTGCTGTCATCGTTCCTCCTGTTGTGAAGAGATGCCTTCCTAAAGTGATTTCAGTATAAATTAGGGGGACAAAATCTACAGTCCCCGTTCTGTGTAAAAATCTGTTGTGAAGTTCACCTTAAGGTAACGTGAGATTTCAACAGTCAAAGACGAGTCGGTATTTTCCAAAAGTTATTGTCTGAATTCTCTCTTTGTGTCAGCATGCCCTGGCATTTGTCTAACACAGAAAAGTTGTTGACACATTATTTTGTTATTGTTTTTGTTAAAAAACTAAATCACTATTCACAATATTCAAAACACAAAACCCACACCCCCCGTATGATTTACATCACTGCCAGTGGTCAAGACAGACAAAGACATGACATAAAAATTGTGTGTTTGTGTGACATGAATGTTATCCTGATGGCATCATTGCTTTGGAAATGCATATTATGCTGAAGGCTCACTAAACTGGTGTGTGAAGCCCCTCCTACTTTCTTAGTAACCAGAAGCTAGTTTGAAACAAAATTCTATAATGTGTCAATTGTTTGTGAGGAAACATCTTTATGTCTAGTAGTCTTATTAAGGCATGTGTTTCACACTCAGACTTCACTACTTGGTAACAATCATGATGATGGCTCAACATTGTAATGTCTGTCAGCCATTGGCGATGGACGATGGCACTGTGTATCGGCCCAACCCTAGCAGATAGGTCAATAGGTTAATAGTATTAGTGAGCTACAATATGAAAATATTTACATAGACATCAGTTTTTAAATCAGCTTCCTCTTGTGTTTGTCTTTACTTCTCAACATACTCCTTTGGAACATATGGAACAGTAGTGGTTTTATCAGTAAATCTACTCCTTCCATTTCTTTAGTTTCATTGCAGCAAGTAGATATGTATTTACAGTGAAGTGCCATATTCATTTTCACATTCATTTTTCTTTATCAGGATAATGCCACGCTTGGTGAGTTGGTCAGTTTGAGTTGGTGTGACATCAGCGGTGGCAGCTACATTATGCATCTATTCAGTTTGTGGCCTTTGACTTCAGTGTCGTGTCTAGCTCTATGTAAGCGTGTTAGTCCATTATCTTCAAGTTCGAGCATTTAGCAAAATATAACTCCTCAATCCTTCTATCATAGTGATTGACTGATTGATTGATATCTTTATTTTGAACATGTAAAAGAGAAATAAAATAAAATAAAATAGTAGTAAAAAACAAAAGAGCAACAAAACAAAACTCCATAATTTCCAGTACTGAAACGCCTACATGTATGAAAAGGAGTAGGAATAAGTAAAACTTCTACTACTACTCACTGTATACCCTAATTGCTATAATTAACAATAATACAAAATAAAAAATATACAAAAATAATAAATCTATAATCAAAGAAAATACATATTCAAGTGTAGCTATATTCACATATATATATTAACACAAACGCAACAATATTTGTACACATTCTACATCTAATTGCAGTAGAACCCCAGGTGATACAGATAAACAGAAACTTTTCCTGGTTGTTCAGATACTGGGAGTCTTAAAATTTGACTATAATAATACAGTTTTTTCCCCCGCTGCATGTTACGTCTGTGTTATAATGTATAATCTTTTATATCATTATGCGGACTGTAAAAAAATTCAGTTTATTATGATCTCTGTAGTCAGTTTATTATGAATTGAGTTTGATGTGTAAAATTGGCACACTTCCACTCTAACACACAGACATGAGGGTGATGTCAATCTTCTCATCTCACACACAAAGAAAGCAAACACGTGCATTCTCCAAACTGTTCCGTTAAAATTTTGTAATACTTTCTTACTGTCCAGCCAGCCATTGGTTTAACAAAATTGCAGTAGCCTATTCGGTGACATACATGCTAGAGATCGGTAGTCCATTAAAGTGAACAGAGTGTCTGCTTTGTTGTATAATGCAGTTGTAAGTGCAGATAAATCCTATACGTCCATTCTGTATTACCACACAACAGTAATACAACTTTAACTATCAGGCATGATGCTCACTGCTATATCCCCTTCAGGGACTGTCCTTTTCCTGGAAGTGAGCAAGCATGGCTGTACAGTAAAGCTATTGGGTTTTTCCTGTGACTCAGTATAGCCATAAACTGAACTGGTCTTTTCCTGACCCTGCCCTCCTCGCAGGATGTTACTCCCTTCTGGATTTCCTTCTCCATAAGACAGTAATAAGAGGGAGGGAAGGGCCTGGTTTTGAAACTAAACTTTCTCTTCACTATGTGGGGGTGGGAGCGAACAATGCACGAAAAAGTGGTTGTTGTGAGGAGAGGAAACATGAAGCATGAAGCTTTAATTTATACTAAGGAATGACTGTGTTCACCTTGCTTAATATGCAGCGTTGTCAGTGGCCACATTTTACTAGGAAAAACCTTTGAGGCCATATTTGTAATGTCATTCTACTTTCACATCTCTCTGTCCCTCCCTTGTGGGAATCAGTGACAGATGGCTAGTTTGACAGACAACTTTGGAAAAACAATAAATGCCACTGGAGTGTTTCTGGGGGCCAGGCCTCATTGATTACTGTACAAAAACACAGCTTTATTCACTGGTTTTGGTGAAACTGGGTTATATTTTATGTAGAATTAATTAGTAGATTAATGTAGATTAATGGAGTTTCCTGATGGACAGATAGCTTTAGTTGTTGCTAAAGTATCTAACTACTGCTAGCTACTGTTAGCTAGTTAGCCATGCAGCTTGTGGTCCTATTAGCTTTGAAACTTAAATAAAGCTTTATTATTTTTTAGGGCTGGGCACATTAACGCGTTAACGCATTAATTAATTAACACCAAGAATTATTTTATCTTACGTTAACTCAGTTTTTTAAAATTATTATTATTTTATGTCCGTTGTTCACTGGCTCAGAATACACATACAGTCAAACCATGGGTCACAGGAGGTGCAGAATGTTGATCAACCTGCAAATCATCCATCCAAACAAGCAGTGGAGGGAGGCTTCAGCAGACTACGCTGTCATCTTTGTTCCATATTTTTCCACCCGCGATCCGTTTTCACAGCAGCAGGTGAGCCGCTTGTTAATGACACAGCCTATCAAACAACTCAAACAACCGAAACCAACATCTGCACCCTGTGTTCAATGTTACTTTACGTTAACTGGTCTGTGCTTGTAAAATATCCACCGCGACTTGTAACGTCATAGGCTACCAAGTGTTTTACAGAGTGAAGTTTGTGCGGGTGAACACATGCACATAAGACGACCGCTACCCAGTGCATGTGTTCACCCCCCTCTGCCATCGTCCATCCGATAGTGTTTATGCTGCTCCCTGATAAAAGATGCCTGCTGATACCTGTTCAGAAAAAAAAAACAAGGACAAAACTGGACTGATGGTAACTTGTTTTAACAAGCTAGATAAAAGGTAATGCCTGGCAGTGGCAAATAGCTTTGCTTTAATATTTGATTTCATTACATTAATGTTTAAGTTGAGATTTACAAGAAATATCTTTATTGCTACTGTGTAAAGGGATTTAAAGTTTTTGCAAATCACATGTTATTGCACTTTTATGTATTTAATATATATAATATTGTATATTATAATATTGTTTTCATGCTCTTATCTTGTTTTTTTGTATTATTCTTTACACTTGTTAAAGCACTTTGTAACTTGTTTTTGAAAAGTGCTCTACAAATAAGGATTATTATTATTATTATTATTATTATAAATATATGTAAATTAAAAGTGTATTGCGCACTTTAGAATTCATTGTTAAATTTTGCGCATTACAATGTGATTAATTGCGATTAATCACAAGAAAATCATGCAATTAATCCCGATTAAAACTTTTAGTTGTTGCCCAGCACTATTACTTTTAAAACTAATGGCGGCCTCTCTAAACAAGTGCCAGTCTATGCACTTGTCAAGCAAGGCAAGTCAAGGCAAATTTATTTATAAAGCGCTTTCCAAACACTAGAGTCATTCAGAGTGCTTTACAGACACAAAGCCCTCAAACCTCTTGAGCCCTGACACTCCTCATACCTATACTTTTTTTGAATTTTTTTTTACAGTGCTGACGTGTACACAACAAAGAGAAACAAGAATATTGATAAATACTGTAGAAATATATATATATTTATAGAAATATAATTTATAATATATTTATTGGCTTAAAGTAATCCTTCTGGCTGTTTCCACTGCTTCAAAATTTAAATCTCTACTGTGGTCAGGCACTAGGACCCTGAGGGAGGCTGCCTTTCATGGCTGCTGTGCTTAGCTGCCGAACAGTGTTACTACATACATGGAGAGACACACACGGAGAGACACACACATGGTGAAGGAAGATTCAGTCAGCGTAGTGAGTGATACAGAGTGCAACTGTAAATTGTTGTTAGTGACTGTTACTTGTTGAACTTAAGCTGCGTTTAACTTACTTGAGGTAAAGAAAGGGGATATTGTAGTTGGCTATGGAAAACACTAGTGTTGATAATATGAACGCCATTGTATTACATATCTCTAGTAGCCTATTTCTAAACAATCAGTCCCCATAGAATGTTGTTGTCAGTGAAAACTAAATGTTATAGTGTCCCTGTTAATGCTGCTGTATATCCTTCCATTCATTGACCAGATGGATATTGAAGATATTTTAGGACAGAGAGAGAGAAGCAGGAGACTGGCAGGGCAGCTGATTCTGAGGTCTGTAGTGGTCTACAGGTCAGTAGTAGACTATTCTACAGGTCAGTCTGTGGTCTACAGGTCAGTAGTGGTCTACAGAGCTAAGGAAATATGGGGTGGTTTGTTTTCTTCTAACAACAGACATTTGTTGGCAGGTCTAGGCACCAAGGCAAAGCCTAAACTAAATATTTATATGATATTTGTTATATTCTGACCCACTTAACTTTCTGCATTTATTGGCTGTAATAAATTAAATAAATATGTAGATGTTTCCTAAATGGTTAGGCTATCCATGCATATCCACCCATATCATAAAATAAAAGCAATCATACATATACAAATGTATCCATACATATAGTAATCATTACTCCTTCCACCATCAGGTTATTAAATTCAGACAGTAGCCACTTTAAATAGGATCCTTATCAACAGCTTACGTATGTACGTGTGTTTGTTGGCCAAACTACAGAGCAAATCACACTCTGATTGAACCAATCCACAGTGCAGTACGAGCAATTAGTGTAATTAAATAGCATTCTTTGGACCTGCAACTTCTCTAAGAGAGAGAGAGGAATTAGATAGATAGTTATTACTTCATAACACATTTACATGAGCAGCTGGGTAGCATTTAAGTCACAGCCTACAGAAGAACTCAGTCTGGCCTAAGTGAATTCCCCCCATGCAGCATTGATGTATCTAAAAGCTAACATTACATGGGCGTCGGAACCATTGTATGTGGGAGGGACAATACACACCCACTTTTTAACACCAATGATATTGGACCCACTCACTTTTACTGTCTGAAATTCAGCACATCTGTTTGTTCACCTTTCAGAGCGTCGTCAGTCAAATCCATTCCACTTGAAGAATACACTAATAAATTAAACACCATTCTACAGCCGTCCCTTTCATGCTGCTGCTTCTTTAAATCCATTCCACTCGGCTCATTTATAGTCCATTTAAGTTATCATTTACTGTTATGTTGCTCCCTGCTCAGGGAATGTCGGTTAAGGGAACTTCCCTCGACAAAATTCTTCCATTCGGAACACCCTGCAACATCATCAAAGCACAGGTCAGTTCCGCCGTGTGTTACCCTGGTAACGTAAACACCTCGGATACCCGCTGCTACTGTGGACATTTACTGAAATTAAATATTGAATATATGTTAAAACAAACTGATACAATTACAAAACTTATATTTCCATAACTTCTTCTATTTATATTCTATTAAAATGTATGTAACTTGTGAATGAATGTGATTGGATTAATAAAGATATGCTGCGTCATTCTTAAAAAAGATTCATATGAACATTGTTGTTTTTAGGCAACCTAACCTCTGAAATAATCATATAAATAATGATAACATTAGTTACAACGACAATAATTACAGATTTACAAACTCTGTGGTCTGCTCTATTGTTAGCTTCTATGAGGCGCAAAGGCTTATGGGTAATATTTCTTGTCAACTTCCTGTGAACTGATGAACCGTTGTTCCCTTCTTCCCTACACAGATCACAGTGCCCTTTGCAGTGAACATGTTGCTCCCTGTTTGGAATCTCACTTAAAATGGCCGAATACCCTGTGCAGTGCACTTAGCAGGGAACTACAGGGCAATCGGAACGCACCCTTACACTATGTTGTTAAAAGGCTTATAACAGAGTTATCTGACATTTTTGCTTGGCTAGCTAGCTACAGTAATATTAACATTAATCAACCAGTGTTAGCAGCTCTTTGAATCCTGGTGAGTGAGAGAAGCTAGCCAAATCTGATTAAAAAATGGACTGGACAAAATTATTGTTTTTTCATCTGCATGTGTGTTCACTCAGCAGGGATGATGTTATATTAGAAAGTTGATCTACAGGAGAAACATATATGAAAGCAACACAGAATGACACCTGCCGTTTAAATTTTCCCTTTGCATAAATAAAAACATTGCCACCAAAAATTGATGCAGGAAAGACAGAAATTGGTGCAGAAAAATTCACCAGAATGCAGGAAATTAAGTGTTTAATGCTCAAAATTTTCAAGGGGAGGGCCGCCAGAACCCCCGCCAGGTAACAGATTTCAGGATTCATGATAGTGTCGCTGGCTGCTGACATGAGTGTAGTTCTAATCAGGGTTGGGAGGGTTACTTTATAAATGTAATCCGGTACAATTACTTATTTCTTGTTAAAAAATGTCATCAGTAACATAATCCAAGTACCAGCAAATAAAAGTAATGTAACCTGATTACTTTTAGTTACTTGTGGATTACTTCAATACTAAATACGCAAATAAAGACAAGAGAATATCAAATCCGTTGTCTGCTCAGTGTATTTTTAGAGAAACATCATTATAAAATATCCCATTCCCATGAAATGAAAATCTATTTAATATTATAATATTCGATATTTAATTAAATGTTTTTATATGTTGCCTTGCACTGGGCCTTTTACGTCATATGGCAGGATCTGGCCCGTCAATGGCATATGTGTGTATGTTTTGTAGGTATTCTTAATGAAAATTTAGTGTGTGTCATTTCCTGGAAAACAATTTTAAAATGGTAATGAATTATCCTGCACTGGGGGGCCTGAATTAATTTAGTGTCCAATGAAAAGTTTCTTAATTTTTATGACGCTGCTGGAAAATAGTGTTTCTGGGACGGGCACCACGGATTACTGTACAAAAGTAAAACTTTATTCACTGATTTTACTGGATCATTTGATGGAAAATATTTTCTGGTTTTCTCTCTGATGTTTCCCGGCTACTCTGCCTCATCTCTGTGAATTACGAGTTCCCTGATGGACACATAGCTTTGCTTGTTGCTGTAGCAAGTCAGCTAACTGCTGCCATTATCTACTTAGATCAGTTAGCCTGCAGCTACTAGTGTGTGTTTAGGTTTACACCTTTACTCAAACACTGGAGGTTTTCAGGCCAGGGGCGGGGGAACCCAGCGGGGAATGATTGCGGGGAGCAGCACCGGGCAAGCGGGCATTGAAACTGCGATCAGCAGCCTACGGCATGAACAGGGCCGAGCACAGACTCATTAGTTGACTCAGCTGTGACACAAGCTAAACCAGCAAGAAAACCACCTTCGTACTGCATTCCCGGTGGTCAGACTGGCCTCCGTTGGTCTTGGAGGCTGTGTGCGGTCCTCGGGTCCGGCTGCCGTTTTCACTCACTGGTAGCTGGAACCTGTCTGCACAGAGTCTGCATGACGGGGTGGGGCCTCCCTAGGTTTGTGTTTTTACAGGAAACATACGTAAATAGCAAATAGCACTCCGTTTTCTGTTTCATGGAAACTTTCTGCTTAAAGTAATCCCTGTGAGTAATCCCCGTTTTTACCAAATGTACCTGTAATATGATTACGTCTTTATTTTCTGTACTGTAACGGAATACATTTACTTTATTTTTGTATCCTGATTACATAACGCCGTTACATGTAATCCGTTACTCCCCAGCCCTGGTTCTAATACAGCAACAAAAAATGCAAGTGCAAATATTTTGAAAGCGCAAGTTGCGCTTACCCTGAGGTCTAAGCCCCCCTGTCTTTCAATCCTAGTGACGTCCCTGGCTCACATCACTCAAATCACCAAAATTACAGACTAATTAGCTAGATAAAAGTAACAACAAACGTGCCAATATACATATATAATTACAACCGCTGACTTACTTTTGCCGTTTTAAATTTACAGTTACAGTTGCATTCCAGGTGTATTAAAAGATTTTCACTTACATTATAATCTATTTGATGATGGTTTTGAAGGTTTATTGCATTAAAAATATATTTTTTTTACCAGGAGAGTATAGGAGATATTTTTCATTATTGCAACTCCATTTATACAGTAATGGTAAAATAAATATGTTAATTTACAATGGATTTATGTACCTTAGCTATTGACCTTTCAAAGGAGACCAGAATTATGCATCTAGGCCAAATGGGTGAGGAATTATTTCTGATTAATTTTAGGTATGTTATTTTAGGCAGGTTATTTTTCCCTGGAAAAGGGTGGCAGTTTCCAACAGGTTAAAACTATAGCTGCGGCGTTCTGAATGTGCTGAAGTTGTTTAATCGATCTTTTAGAGAAGCCTGTGAAAACACTGTTTACAATAATCCTACTAAAGTTGAATGCCTGTATGATTTTCTCAAGGTCCTCCTTGCACATGAAATTCTTGACTTTTGAGATATTTTTAGGTGACAGTAAGCTGATTTTGTTGTGGTTTTGATGTGGCTGTTAAAATTTAGTTCTGAATCAATAATTATACAGAAATTTTTTACTTGAGTTGTGGTCGTTAATGTAAGGGTTTCGAGGTGAGGAATAACTTTAACTCTCTCCTCTTTGGCACCGAAGACAAGTTCTGTTTTATTGGTATTGAGTTGCAGGAAATTGCAGAGCATCCAGTTTTTATTTCTTCAATACATTTCGTTAGTGAATTAATTGGACCATATTTGTCAGCTGATAATGCTATGTAGATCTGAGTGTCATCTGCATAATTGTGGTAGGCATGTTGTTCTTTTGGATAACTTGGACAATTGGCAGCATGTACAAATTAAACAGGAGAGGCCCGAGGATCGACCCCTGGGGAACTCCATGTCATTCTTATTGTCTTAGATGTACAGTTGCTAATGGATACAAAATAGTCTCTGTCTTTTACGTAATACTGTAACCACTTTAAAACTGTGCCAGACAGACCTACATATTTTTGCATTCTATTCACAAGTATGTCATGGTCTACTGTATGACCTCATACAGTTCCTGTAGTACATTTTCTGAATTTGCAACTGGAGGAATGTAAACAGCAACAGAAATACTGGTGGATTCTCTGGGCAGATAATATGGCCGACAACAATTAAAATTCCACATCTGGTAAACATTGTCCGTCCACCTCCACCGTGACGTTTGGTGCAGCTGGTCTGGTTATCTGGACAGGAGATGCCCTGAGCTGTGAAGGTCCACTGCACTCAATCGGTTTCCTGCACTTCCTTTAGGTGTCTGTGTATATATGTATGTATGTATGTATGTATGTGTGTGTATACATCTATCTACAAGTCTGTCTGACAAAGAGACCACTTTTTGTCAACATGGAAAACAACATACTGGCAAGTGTGCTTTTATTTGAGACTCACTGAGTAAATGAATGTTGTACAGTGAGTTGTGTCTCACTGGTGTCTGTGGTCACCAGAACATGAACATGCTCTGCATATTTCCTGCCAGACAATGCCACTAGAAGAAAGCTCATAGACTCAGTGTTTTGGCTATAATTGACATAAAGAATGACACTTTGCTACAATGTGAAGTAGTGAGTGTACTGCTTGTATAACAGTGTAAATTTGCTGTCCCAACAAAATAACACATCACATAGCCATTAATGTCTGAACCGCTGGCAACAAAAGTGAGGACACCCCAAGTGTAAATGTCTAAAGAAGTTGAGTGCACGTGCTCAGCACCATATCCAGAGGTTGCCTTTGGAATATGGAGTATGATTGCTGCCAGCATTGCTGCACAGGTTGAAGGGGTGGGGGGCCAGCCTGTCAGTGCTCAGACCAAACACCACACACTGCATCAAACTGGTCTGCATGGCTGTCATCCCAGTAGGAAGCCTCTTCTAAAGATGATGCACAAGAAAGCTCGCAAACAGTTTGCTGAAGATAAGCAGACTACAGACTCCAGGACATGGTTTACTGGAACCACGTCCTGTGGTCTGAAGAGACCAAGATAAACTTATTTGGTTAAGATGGTGTCAAGCATTTGTGGCGGCAACCAGGTGAGGAGTACAAAGAGTGTGTCTTGCCTACAGTCAAGCATGGTGGTGGGAGTGTCCTGACCTGGGGCTGCACGAGTGCTGCCGGCACTGGGGAGCTACAGTTCATCAAGGGAACCATGAATGCCAACATGTACTGTGACATACTGAAGCAGAGCAGGATCCCATAATCATAATTTTGGCGTCTTTATTCAATGTAGCCTACTACTGGTAGAGAAAGTCACCGGAGCAGATATACAGGGAGGGAGAAAGGAGAAGAAGCGGGGCACGCTGATGTGTTTGCAACATAGGTAACTTACGTTAGGTCCGTGACTGTGAAGAGAACTGAAGGAGGCAAATTCAATAGTGAGTGACACTTAAATAAGGTGGAGAATGAATTATAATCAAAATGGAAGAACAAACTACCACAAATAGTAAAAAAAAAAAAAAAAAAAGTGAAAGAAAAAAGAAGTGAAGTGATGTTTGGAACTGTGCACTTTTTCACTCTGTGTTCTTTATAGGATGCTGATGTTTGAGGTGATAAACCTAGTTTGTAGTATTTCCTGTCTTTGTTGGCCTGTTTTTTCAGCATAGTTAACAATACTTCATGTAACATAGCCTCCTGGGCATCTCTTTCATTAATGCAGTAACCAATAGCATGTGGTGTGTTTAGCCAACTTGACCAATCCTGCTGTGCCTATTTGAGTCTGTCCATTCAAAAAGGACTGACATATGAATGGTGTGATATACCTTCCTTTCAGTGATGTTTGACTATGGCAAACACATCACTGTCAAGCAATATAGTATATTAAAGTTTATAATTTTCTTCTTGAGGAAATGTTTCTATCTCAATAATATTTTTATAATTTCTACCAAAAATAGTTTAAGGGAGACATGGACTGTGTGTGTGTGTGTGTGCGTGTGTGTGTGTGTGTGTGTTTGGGGCCATGTGCCATGTTTTTCCAGAATGGTCTGAGAGAGAGAGAAGCCAGAGAGCATCAAACAATAGTAACTCGTTCACAGAGGTGTATAGAGAGCTGAGTGTGTGGCACAGAGCCATAGTCACAGTGTTTATATGAGAACATCAATAGCAGAGGAGATAGTGTGACTGGAATCTGTTGTTATCATTGGGCAGGACTGGACCACTGTTTTGATCAGGTAGGGAACACAAAAACCAGCAGTTTGACTGACATTTTTAGTGTGATTGCTGTAAGTGACCCACCTCTGAATGGACTAGATAAAGTTTTAATGGAGCTGATGGACCATTAAACTAAATGGAATGCTGACTGATTAGCTAATGAAAGTCTAATTTTGAGGCTGGAGATTATACAGGAGACAAAACAGTGGAGTGTGACAGTGAGAAATGTGCCGACTACCACTGCCCTGTCTGAACTGGAACATGGAACTCCATCATGGTTGGTGTTTGGTTTTATTCGAGTTTATATATATATACATTAATAGAATTTGTTGCTTATCTGTTGGTGTTTTTTAGAGGCGTGAGAAAAAGTGTTTGGCTTGGGGTTACCACAGATCAATGAGTTAATAATTTACCGCATGCAGATGTTTCTGAACCGCCAGCTGCAGTTATGTAATTGCAGAGGTTAGCAGGCAAGTGCACATGTTTGTGGAGCCCAAAGCAAGAACCATGCATTACACTCCTGTTAAAGTTTGATAGTTACACTGGGACAATCCAGTTTTAAATTCAACCTCAGGAAGAGCAACAGAGGAGGGAGGACCCTCTCCCAGGATGGACAGACAGGGTCGGTACATGAATTACAGGTTGTGATTGTTGTGTTAAGGACCAATGTTATTGTGTAAAAAAAAAAAACTGTAGTATACGATAAAAATGATGGAGACATGTTGCCAAGCAAAAACTGTACCCAACTTTACTCTTGCTCTGTCTTTGTCCTCTCTCTAAAATGTGTTGTCTTCACCTCTCACTCCACTTCAGCTCTTGTATTCTGCTTGAGTACCTAAACTAGGTTAAGTCAACAAATGGTTGGGCACAGAGCACACAAACACAGGCACATTCTTGATGATTTTCAAGTGTAGAAGTAAGTAGTTTACCTCCTGCCAACTGTTTAAGCATTTTTAACACTTTTACTCACAGTTAAAATAATTGTTTATTTTTATTCAGAGTACATGTTAAACAAAACTTTTTTCACTTTAAAGGATTATTTGAAAGTTGTACTGTCAGATTACTTCTGAAACAATAAATATCGCTGAAGTGCTCTTTCCGTCCCTTGTGATTTAGTTCAACTCCAGCAAAATTGACCTTTTCTCTTCAGCCAGATGACTGCAGCCCTCAGGACTGTCTCCCTTTGTTAAATTTCCTGTCAGGAGAGGCAGTTGCTTCTGACTTCCTGTAGGATTGTGACATTTCCTGTCCTCTGGGAGGGGGTGTTTGGCAGTCATCTTGCAAAGACCTTTCAACTGTTTGAAGAAACAGGATACAGGACACTGGATAGGCCACAGTCGGAAAACACTGCTTTAGTTGACAGAAATTAACTGTTTACTTAAGCCACAATATGAAACACTGCTTCAGGCCACAGTAACAAAATGGATTAGCCGCTGTCAAAGAGTTTCGTGTGGAACCCTCATACTTTAGAGTCTATGTTCTGTACCAAGTCATAGACCCAAGTAGAGTGTATTAGGCTCATTCTAAAGTACTTATTTGGTTCACAGGGTTTACCAAGCCAAAGAAAGGCGTGTACCAAACCAAACATCCTGTAGCAAATGGCTCAGGATGAAAACACATATACTATTGCACTGCTTGTAGTCATTGTAGCAGATCAAAATGGCAAGATATTTTAGAAGAGCTGAATTTCTCTCCAGAGCAAACTGAGGCATTGCATAATATTTGAGTCTAAACTTGAATTGACTCACATCATCATGATGGCATGATGCAGTCAGTTCTGTCATATGCAATGTATTTTGTCTCCATTCTCCATAGTCATCCATAATGTGTTACAATGTTTTGTAACTGAAGAGGAAGTATCTACCAAACTGGCCAAATACCGTTTAAAACGAGTCTACAGCATTGTCTAAAAGATGCAAACTTCCTTTGCACACCTAAGAGGAGACTCACGTTGAACTGCAGCAGCTTACAGAGTGGTGCCTGTTTGTTTACCAAGTAACAAAGTAAAAAAGGCTAAGAGTACACTAACCATTCAACAGCCAGTTTAATTTTGATCTTGCTGATTGTAGATAACTTTTGTTGCTATTGTTGTTATTTATGAAATTAAAATTATTCAGCTACAGCTGATATAATTTGCTGGCAGCTACAACTGTCATTTCAACTGGTGAAAGTGACACTTGGTAGCTAAAGATAAACCTGCTTTCTGTATGTTTTTTACGTTCCTGTTTGCCAACAAAAAGGGGACATATATATATTAAAAGAGAATGTATTAGCCTCTGTGCTTAATGTAAAACTTGTTTTTTCTTTTTGTAGCTTTGGCTGTTGGAGTCACTTCCAACACTGTACTCACCAAAACAATTGCTGCGGCCAATGAGGCAAGAAATCTAACACGGCATTTAGATGACCTGACTGTAAACAAACCAGGGTACATAAACTTACTTGGAAAAGAAAACAATGGCAAAAAGTACTATTATTACCCAAACTGTCTGTGTCCATCACAGTTTGCCATGGTATTAGAAGAGGACACAGGACTTCAATTCAACTGAAATAGAATTGTTTCCTCTTGGTTTTAAATATGAAAAAAAAATCCCATAATAAAAAGAGTAATAACACCTTGTTTCGAGTAAGAGGTGTCCTGTCAACAGTTTTACAGACAATTCTTTTAATGTGGGGGTCTTTGGGAAAATGATTTTTGACCAGCAGGGGATTACTTCTTAAGGTTTATGGCAGCGCCATATCCAGATCTATTAATACATTCATGCAGTTTCCAGACACACTTCCTAGTTCAATTCTAACCTACTGTTACCATAGTTGTGTTCCACTTTCAGTTTTACCTCCAAATAAAGTGATTTTGATAATCTGGCTAAACTGTCAGCTGATAGAATTGTTTGTTATATTGGATGGCAGTATTATTAATAAGGTGTTCCTGTTATGTTGCCCAACACTTGTATTTACCTGTACACTGAGAGTACTGTAGGTGCTAACTTGTTTCTTGTATGTGGAATACCTTAACACCTCTAAACAAAGCGTGGAACATACTAATCACACAGTGACTCACACAGAAGTACACAAAAAATACACATCTGGAAATCCAGCCATGGGGGTACCTAACAAGGTGCAATGTGTTTTTACTAACTGACTCTTGATCCATCCACTTGACCTTGTTACAGTGAGGACATCACTGAATAGTTACTGTACTGTACTGAAATGGGGAGAATCATTTGCTGTGGTGTTAGTATAATATCATTCCATCACATGACACATGTGATGGTACTTGTCAGTGTTTCCAGCAGGAAATGAGTCAGGAAGAGAGATGCTGACTCACAGCAACAACACCTATGTGGTTTCTAATGGCAATTTCAGGCATGGCATTTAAAAAGTCAAATTCATATCCGTTTATTTGCTTAATAAAGAGACCTTAAAACACAGGGAAAACAAAGCTAATAATTTAATCAAATGTAACAAATTTTATTTAAAAGAAAGTGGTTTTGTGCAGATGTTTTTTCATATGACTGTGATCACACTGTACATCAGTGGTTGGCAATAGGTGGGCCACGGGCCAAAGCTGGCCAGATTTCTTTGATAGCAGAAAAAAACAACATTATAGTGAAGACTGAAACAGATCTCAGTCATGACAGCAAAAGTTACTCATGTACTCACTTTCTCTTAATTGATTGTGCCTACAAAATAAAAGCTCGAGAAAGTCTTTGCAGCAGTACTTTATGTCATGTTTAATTGAGAGCTTTTACTTTGAAAAGTTATGAAGAAAATTCGAAAGAGTCTGTGGCTTGCCATAAAATGTGAGATCAGATTCCCCTGAATGAGAAATGCAGAAATTTCCTCTGCCTGCAGCTAATTGAATAAATGTAAATGTAAATGGAGATACTGGGGACACGAAAATAAGCGTCTATAAGATGATGTGGACCAATCGCGGGAGGGTGGACACACTCCTGCACATGCTTAATGTGAACATGTAAAACAACTCTTCATAATCAATTTGTTGAAAAGGGAGAGAAAAATAACACTAGCAAAAACCAAAATATATTAGCTAAAGCTATAATTCAGAATGTAGTGGTTTTAGCTCTCTATTTGCATTTGATTGGATGTTACAGCATGTTCTTTGTCTTTTTCTTACTTTCCATATATCTTCACTGTCTGCACTCATCATTGTAGTACTCATGATCATTTCTCATTTCTCTGATGAACTCATCTACCAGCAGCAGAATTTTCAGTTTGTTTCCATTTAATTCAATTTCTGATTATTTTATCCCTATTTATATATTATAAAATGATTCAATTGTGTTAATTTCACATTAATTACTGCTGGGGATATAAATCATTTCACACAAATAAAATATACTCATCACCGTTAAACCTGAATGTTTTTTTCTGATCCAGATAAGGAGCATAGTGGTCTGCTGGTCTAAGGCATGTAATTATACCGTCCCAGTTTGATTCCTACTGGCACCTCTGTTGTGTGGCACCCCTCATACTCTCGTTCCATTTTTCCCCTCTGTCTCTATTGTCAAAAAATCAAATTATAGCAAAGATATCCAGGTGCAGGTTGTATGCTAATACAAGGTGGGAATGGAGTGTGGTGTCTGCTGTCTGCTGATGGTTCTTCTCCTCTGCTCTGTACAGGGAGTCCATCCCGAGCTCTCTCCACCATGTCGCTGTCCGTTCGCCCAGTCAGACGCCTCACCTCCAGAGTCATCACTAGGAGCCAGAGCTTCACTGGAGTCAACACCTACGACAAGCCTTACAGGTACAAACACACACACATGCATGTGGTGGGGAAGTACAGACTTGATCATCCTGTCAGGTATATGTTAATTGATGTCAATATCATTTGACAGAATATGAGTCACATATCACAATTTGTAAACACTAAACGTGGCATGTACTACGAAAGGAGTTCAACCTACTCAGAGTTAACTCAGGGTTATAAAGCAAACTCAGGGTTGACAAACTCTACCTACACTGGAGTTAAACAGTACTACGACGGTGAATTAGATATTGGTTATTTGAGTCGGTGTTAACTTAACTTCTCTATATTTTCCCTAGAAGAATGCACGTTGATTGTGAAATGGCCAAACACTTTGCAAGGCTGCAACATCACACACACGCCTCTGCCGTGTATTATGCATGCAGTGGATAATTATATTAGCCTTCACAATCGGATTTAGCAGTGAGGAAATATCGTTTAGCCCACAATCACTATAGGAGTAGTCAGAAGAAAACACCAGAGTGATTAGGATTTTTTGTGACTTTAATTTCAGGGAAACCGATTTTTGTTCTTGTAAATTTACCCCTTTCATCTTGGATTATTTTCCTCGGTTTATTAACCCCCACCCTGTAGGTCTACATTTTGTAAATTTGTAAAGTAAATTAGTCAAATCTTTGTATCATAACCTTTATATATAATTGTATTGTATTTATAATAATATATAATAATAATAATAGTACAGTAATAATAGATAATATAATAATAATATTTTGTCATTAATTCCTTTATATTTTTATCATGTATTATCTTAAGTTGTCGACATTGTAATCTTTTTCTTAGTAAAAATCTTAATCTTTTCTTTGTTTGGATGGATTGCAATTTATTTATATTTGATTAAAAAAATTTTTTTTTTGCCACCATGGCAACGGCAGCGCGTGTAGACGCAGTGACCATAGCTCCCTTAATTAGCTATATTTTTGTTTTTTCCTTTTTTACGGAAACTCGTCTAATTATGATCACCTATGACAGAAATACATTAATCAATATTGGAAAAGAAAGTGTGGGACAACAACGGGAAAGCAGAGACTGCTGTGCCCTCATCTTCACAGAGACCTGGCTGCATAGCAGCGTACCTGAGGAAGGTGTCACACTTCTTATTCCGCGCAGACAGGACACTAGAGTCCGTTAAGACGAGGGGAGGAGGACTGTGTATCATAAATAAAGGGTGCTCAAACGCAGCTAAAGTGCATGGACAATGTTTACCAGATGTGGAATTTTTAATGTTGAGATTTGGGCCATACTGTCTGCCCAGAGAATTCTTCAGTGTTTTTGCTGTTGCTGTTTACATTCCTCCAGATGCAAATTCAAAAAATGTACTACAGGAACTGTTTGAGGTCATCAGCAGTCACATGACAAAACAACTTGATGGTGTTTTTATTGTTGCAATCATATAATCAAACAAATCTCAGAACAGTTTTACCTAAATTCCACCAGCATGTCCACATCCCCACCAGAAGAACAAACACGCTGGAGCACGTCTACATCAATATTCCTGGCAGCTACAAAGCCCTGCTCCGTCCCCATTTGGTTTATCAGTTTATCAGTTTTCTGCTTCTTCAGCCCACTTACACCCAGCTGATTAAAAGGGTCAAGCCAACAATTAAAACAGTGAAAAGTGTGGACAGATGAGGCAACAGCAGCTCTACTGTTTTGGGAGCACAGATTGGAGTGTGTTCAGAGAGGCCGCCGCCCAGGAGAGCCACATCAACCTTGTGGAATATCCATCATCAGTGACATCAGCAAATGTGTTGATGATGTGGTGATCACTAAAACGATACAATCATTCCCCAATCAGAAGGCCTGGATGAATGGAGAGGTGAGAGCTCTATCCAGAGCCAAAACAGCTGCTTTTCGGTTGGGTGATAAAGCTTACAGCACCGCCAGAGCGAGACTGAAAGCTGGCATCAAGGAGGCAAAGCGGAGACATCAGCAGAGACTGGAGAGAGACCTCA
>NC_060171.1:35253111-35260236 GCF_021292245.1 Micropterus dolomieu | reverse complement strand
GGAGAGAGAGAGAGAGAGAGAGAGAGAGAGAGAGAGAGAGAGAGAGAGAGAATTTTAAGCCCAAGAAAATTATTTACAAAGTTACGTGAATTTAATAAAACATTTTATTATAATACATTTAAATATAACACACTATAGCTTTTTTGGGTGTGTTTGTACTTTGATAAGATAAAATGAATCAAGGACGTCACTTTGTGTTGAGAAGTGGTGGGACATAAGGGTTCAGATTAGGGGTGTGACGATACACTTAGCTCACATGCACGATTCACAATATTGGGTTCACGAGAACAAGACAAGACGACATTTTAACACTATTTGATGAAATATTCAATGCTGAAATATACAAACGGTGGTCTGGGGGTCCTTCTCTATCTCCTGCATTCTGGAGACATTTCCTGCACCAATTTATAGTAGAATTGTCTTTATTTATATAAAGTGATTCAAGTGACAATTCAAACTGAATATAATGCAGCACTCAGCAGCTTGTCTTTTTAGTTTAAACCTTTTTGAAAAATGCACATTTGTTTCTTTTATCTTTAAATTGCATTACACGTTTTCTTATTGTGCAAATAAACCTTTCTCAAAGTATTTTCATTTGTTTTTTACATTTCTTGTTGCAGAACATAACAAATGCTTTAAAAAAAGTGGTGGAGACATGTCCCCAGTATCCCCAGCGTAAATTACACCTATGAAATTAATATATTATTTGTGCTCTAAGAACTCTTAAGGGGTGAAATCAAAAATACAAACAAATTGTTTGGTATGAGTTGTTGCAATTAGTTACACCTTGGCTAGAAAAGTAAATGTAATGTAATATAATATGCCAAATGCTTCAGTGATTATTCAGTTGGGCTCCAGTTTGTTTTTCCCTCGTTCCCGTGATCGGAACATCTGGGTGATCTAAGTTTAATGTGCGTTAGTTTGATGTTTCCATTCATATAATGTTACCCTACAACAGCGGACCCGTCCTCGTTGCATACACACCTGTCTCTCCGTTGCTGTTGTAACATTCACTGACCAGGAACCTGCAGCGGGTCTTCCAGCTCCACTGTTCCATTAGCGCTCGCCACTGTCCTCAGCCTCGCCCGCCAATTTGTTCGTATCTCTGGCTTTCTGAATTTCAGACACTCTGAGTCATCGAGCTAACGTTAGTAGCACGTCAGAGACGTTTTCTTTTCTTTTCTAACAACTGACTGACTGACAAGCCAGAGCTCTTGCACCGCGAACACTTCACAGTTCAGAGTGTAAAGCTAAACACTGACAGTAACAGTATGTTATAGCACATGCATTGTCCCCTTGCTGTGTTGATGCCTGGATTTACTGTACTGTATATGTCTTCTGCCTTTCTTCTTAAATTGCTTCTCTGGTACCAGGGTTGCTGAGGATGGGTTGGGGAAGCAACTCACTAGAGGGTTTTTTGCAATATTATTTAATTCACTGAAAAATGTTTTGCCTTTATGGATGTTGGCAGTAATATGACTCATACATAATAGAGAACAGGCAGAAACAGGACAAAAACAACATGCCTTGTCTTAGTGGGGGACCGTCGGCTCTCCGATTCAAGTCCAGTTTGGACCAGTCAATACATAAGGTGCACTGGTAGCTGGAGAGATGCCAGTTCACTTCTTGGGCAGCATTCAACACAATCTCCCCATGAAACTGATCAGCAAACTCAACACTCTGGGTTTAAATACTCTGCAACTGGATATTGGACTTCCTCACAAACAGACCCCAGACAGTTCGGATTGGTGGACTCACCTCCTCCACTCTAGTTCTTAACATTGGAGCCCCCCAGGGCTGTGTGCTCAGCCCCCTCCTGTTCACGCTGTACACCCACGACTGCATCCCCCAACATGAAGAGAACTCCCGGATTTAAAACAACGATGAGACTTCATATCGGGAGGAAATTCAACATTTTACTGCACAAACCTGCCTGCAGTTCCTCCCTCTATGAATTTGTGTTGAACTATTCAGGCATTCTCAGAGAAAACCCATTCAGCATGTAGCATCTTATTGCATGAAGATGGTCCTTTCATAATTACCTGGAGTGGTACTTATTTTTGTTTGTTTTGTTCAAGTTTGGTACACTATAAAATCAAGTCAAATAAACTGCCTGATGTATTAAATGTGCTATACAAATAATTGCCTTGCCTATAAAAAGGGGGTTTCACATCATTATTGACAGCTGAGCCTTGTTTGCGAGTGGGTCGCCCGGGTGTATGGGCAAGACCTCGAAACGGCTCCAATCACTACTGCCCAGACTCTGGCTCCAAATGGTGTCACCAGTGTATGACATGCAGTGCCTGTATCTTTGAAATTTTGGCTTCATTTTGTATAGGGGGAGGAAGTGGAGATGCGTCGTCCATCTTTACATAATATGATATATATCAAAACTTTGACTGATAGTGGTTTCTGCCTGGTTAGACTACAGTACCAAACTTAATTTCTAAGTCACATCAGTCACTCAGTTTTATACTGGTCTGCTAATGTGTGCTGGTATAGGCTCCAGTCCAAAAGACACTGGATACAGGATAAGTGGTTTGATAGATTAGACCACCGACTGACTGTCTATTCTGCTACCACATGTAGTCAAATTCTTTGTAAACCCTTTATACAATTCATATGTTTCTGAATGTGTTTCTGGTCAGAAACTACCAGCTGTGCATTGATGCCACCATGACAATATTTATTTTCTCAGATCCCTTTTCCAATTGACAAGATATTTTTCATGTTATAATGACATATTGTTGTCACTATTACATTAAAAAATTATTTAGATATAACAATACAAAATTCTAGTTATAACAATATATTACTTTACCTTGTTATATTATGAAACATTCTCTTCATAACACTATACCAACATGCCTCTTGAAAAAAAAGGAACAAACAACATCTAACTTATCTTGTCAAATAACTGAACAAAATCAAGATTTTCACAGTACCCTCTGAACTGGCACAAGGCCTGGGACACAGAAAGGCCTGGGACGACCAAGGTCGAACCCCAGACCTTCTTACTGTGAGGCAACAGAGCCACCATGCCACCCTGTGCAAATATAGTTGGTGTGAATAAATCCTGTTTGAGTTTCTCTTATCACAGATTAGCCCTGTCCAAAACTGTTAAAACAGCATATAGAAGGGTTATGGTTTTTGTAATACCAACTAATCATGTTAAAATGACAGATCTCCCTTTCAATTACATATGTTGATTATGTGTAATAACAGGAACATTTCTTGATATAACCAGAGAGGATTTTTGAAGATGATGTTGACTTGATGTTGCAGGAACCTCTCCGTGTTCAGCACTCCAGGTCTCAGCAGGAAGCCTAGCAGAGCCAGCAGGATGTTTACTGTGTCCACCAAGTCCAACCCACCACCTAAAGTTCCTCAACCAGAACGACTAGATCAGGTTTACGAGGCACTGAAGAAAGGCCTTCAGTGAGTACACTCATACATACAAATAGCAACTCTGCAATTCTGAAGTCCTATGTACTGTGCTCCTACGTTGCATTACTATTGCAGTATGGTTTAGGAGAATGGACATTTCACATACTGAACCCCAAATTGCTCCTGATGGTAGTGTGTAAATGTGTATGTGTATTTCTCTTTCTGATGGCAGAAGCACCTTAGCCTCTGCCTCAGTATATGAATGTTTGTGAATGGAGTGAATGTTATATAATGTAAAAGTGCTTTGAGTGGTCAGAAAGACTAAAAAGGCACTATACAAGTACATGCCATTTACCATTTATTGCAGGGAGTTAGATGAGAAGATAGATACCACTTTCCATCATTGTCATAAAATTCAAACGTGTGTGTCTATATGTGTGTGTCTCAGGTCTTACCTGCAGGTTCATCAGATGGACTTAGACAGCCTCAGCAGACAGATGAAAGAATCAAAGAGGAATTCCAGACTGGTATGTTCTGACATTGTACTGTTTAGCTTTGCGGGGAAGGAAAAACATGTTATTTATTCATTTTAATGTTATTAAAATTTTCTTATGTCTAATGTGGACACAAGCACTTTCATTTCCTGATGTTTTGATATAATGAAAATGTCAACAAAGCAAAATATCAGTTAACATGAAGAGTGTACATCACATTTTGCATCCACAAAAGAGAAACTGATCATGTGACTTGTTTCTGCCTCCTCAGGGTTTCCTGTACGAACTGGACAAGGTGAGTTACTTTCATTTCATAAATAACTACCTCAACTGCACCAAGAAGTTTGGGGTTTGAGGTTTATATAATCATAAATTCAGGTTAATGTACATTCCCACAGTATTAATTCCATCAGAACAAGAACAGAGCCATGCCATAGGACCTGTGCTCCTTTCACTTTCTCTCTCTCTACACTAATTTTTTCCAGTCACTTTTATTTTTCAGGTTTTTTTTAAAAGCCGTTTACTACCTTCAGTTTAACTCAACACTTCCTGCACAGATATTTCACAATAAAAACCTTCTAACCTTCCAACTTACCTGGTAGCCTTTTTATTTCAAAACATTTTTAAGAAGTGTTGACGGTATCTTAACAGAGATCAAAAATTAGAAACTAGAATCCATATTTGTAGAAATGTACATCATGCTGAATTTATAAGGTGACTCATTCCATTACAGAAAATATGGGCCACCTCCGTGTTTGTAGTAGGCTGGCCTGAGCCTGTAGTTGGACATAAGCTGAGATATTGTGAAAATAGTTCATTCTGTGTTGACAAGTAGGAATAAAAGTGACTATTTGTTTCTAACTGACAGCAAGTGAAAGTGACTGAGAGGTACATAAGACGACTGGAGTTTCACCTCAGCAAGGTAAGACCACCATGATCCCTGTCAAACAATGCCTTTCCCCTTCAGTGAATGTCACAGTAAATAAAACATGTCCAAAACATTTTGGAAATGTGCAGAAATGTGATCATTATGTAACTATATTGGACTGGTTGCTTATAGTAAGATGGATTTGTTTTGTCTTTACATTACCTTTTAATGAACCCTGGTATTTAATTTTGTTTTTCATCATAAAAGTCTTGGACCATTTTGCTGTAGCTGCTGGTTGTTTTTTGTCGAGACTGACTAACTGTTAATACAACTTACTGGTCATATTTAAATAGGCAGTGTTTGTGAAGGTCTACTTCAAAAGTATTTACAAGGTACAAGGTTGTTTATTAGTCATTATACAAGCACAAGGCTGCATAACTAAATGAAATTTGTAGTTCCTTTGTGCTATACACACTATTTTACACGGCAATATTAAAATATGGTAACATATAAAATAAAATACAACAAAAACAATACAGTTATTTATATACATGCACGTATATACCCCGAACATTCCACAGTGCAATTTTTGAATTTGCATCTGGGGTGAATGTAAACAGCAGCAACCAGATGATAATTTTTATTAAAATAAACAGTCTGACATTTAGGAAACAGTGTCCATCTTGACCAAGCATCATCGATGTAAAACACAGTCGCCCACTCATCTTGCTGGAGTCTTGACAGCTGACAGCTCGGAACAGGATCACCCGACCAGTCATAACCGGATGACCGGGTGCATGGGGGCGGCCTGGTGACTCTAAATTGACCTTAAGTGTGAGTGTGACTAGTTGTTTGTCTATGTGTGGTCCTGCGATGGACTGGCGACCTGTCCAGGGTGTGCCCGACGTTAGCTGGGATTGGCTCCAGACCCCCACGACCCTGTACGCGGTTCATTTTGTAGAATTTTATGAGAAAACATTCCCGATGTTTTTATTTTTTTTTTATTCATCACACAATTTCACTTTTATCAATTATTATGGCTTATTGACTTACATAACCTTTTAGCTGAGGTTGTACAGATTTTATGGATATGAAGCATTTGAAGATACTCATATAAATGACATCACAATAGGCAAAAATACCAGAGTAGGCACTGGCGGGCCATTTGTATTGCAGATTAAACTAGAAAAGCAATTTCTGAAGCGGTGTGAATGCTATCTGCTGAAGGGCTTGCACTAAACTCAATTGCTGGTTTTAAAAAAGTTGAATAGTACAAATTTATGGAAGTTGGAATAGAAAGTATTGTAGAAAAGCTGACACTAAACTGAATTGCTGTCTTGAACAAATTTGAATAGTACTTATGTATGCAATATGTGGAAGGTTGTAAGGATTGTTGAAAAGCTGATGCTACACTGCATTGCTGGCTTTAATGTGCAGAAAGTAGCTGAAGGACTATGAAATCTTGGAAACATGGGAAATGTTTTAAAGAATATGAATAAGATTTTAAATCAGAATCAGAAGGAGTTTTATTGTCAAGCAGTATTTTACACATACGAGGAATTTGTTTTGGTGATAAGGTGCTACACGCAGACAAACATATAGTTGACATAAATAAATAGACAATACAAGTTATATAAGAATATTAAAGAGAATAGAGAAAAATAATACAACTATTTGCAGAACATGTGCATTATTCTGGGTTTGTATAGTGCAGATGTATTGCAATGAAATATATAAATTGACAATATAAAATATACAACAAAGATTTAACAATTAACAACAAATATGTGCTATGTGCCAGGTTTGTGCATGATATGAAATGAAATATTGTTTACATGTGCAGTGACATATGTATCATTTGCAAGGGGGGAGTGTCAGTAGGGGACCTGGGCCTTGTTAATGAGGCTAGCTGCAGACGGGAAGAAACTGTTTTTGTGGTGAGAAGTTTTGGTCCTGATGGACCGCAGCCTCCTGCCAGAGGGGAGAGTCTGAATCAGTTTGTGTCCGGGGTGGGAGGAGTCAGCTGCAATCTTTCCTGCTCGCCTCAGAGTCCTCGAGGAGTACAGGTCCTGAAGAGAAGGAAGATTGCAGCCAATCACCTTCTCTGCAGAGCGAATGATGCGCTGCAGCCTGCCCTTGTCCCTGGCAGTGGCAGCAGCGTACCAGATGGTGATGGAGGAGGTGAGGATGGACTCAATGATGGCGGTGTAGAAGTGCACCATCATTGTCTTTGGCAGGCTGAACTTCTTCAGCTGCCGCAGGAAGTACATCCTCTGCTGGGCCTTCTTGGTGAGGGAGGTGATGTTCAGCTCCCACTTGAGGTCCTGGGAGATGATGGTGCCCAGGAAGCGGAAGGAGTCCACAGTGGCGACTGGG
>NC_060171.1:35248882-35253091 GCF_021292245.1 Micropterus dolomieu | reverse complement strand
GATTTATACTATTAGTCAAGATAACTTAGAGTTTCTGCATTTTTTAACTAAAAAATAAGATAAATGAGATTGATTGACCCTGAATTCCAAGAAGAAGTGTAGAACTAGTGGTAATGAGTTAGAATGGAGTTGGCTAAGAAGGTGTAACACAGAATTGGGTGATAAGTTAAACTGGATGCTTTAAAACCAAGCAAACTGGACCGGGTCAACTTTGACCTGGGAGGACAACAAGTGGGATTATTTGCAGTCATTAAAAATAATGAAATGGTTTAAAAACACTATCCAGACCAAACTTTGACATATACTAGTCTGTGATAATCCATCAACATATAGTCCTCTGATCTTAACTATTATTCAAAAGAATTCATAATTTCTGCTTTTTTTAGCTTATAAATTTCGTATAGTTTCATAAAAATGAGACATATTGACCATAAATTCCATCAAGAAGTGTAGAACTAGTGGTAATGAGTTAGAATGGAGTTGGCTAAGAAGGTGTAACACAGAATTGGGTGATAAGTTAAACTGGATGCTTTAAAACCAGGCAAACTGGACCGGGTCAACTTTGACCCGGGAGGACAACAAGTGGGATTATTTGCAGCCATTAAAAATAATGAAATGGTTTAAAAACACTATCCAGACCAAACTTTGACATATACTAGTCTGTGATAATCCATCAACATATAGTCCTCTGATCTTAACTATTATTCAAAAGAATTCATAATTTCTGCTTTTTTTAGCTTATAAATTTCGTATAGTTTCATAAAAATGAGACATATTGACCATAAATTCCATCAAGAAGTGTGAAAATAGTGGTAATGAGTTAGAATGGAGTTGGCTAAGAAGGTGTAACACAGAATTGGGTGATAAGTTAAACTGGATGCTTTAAAACCAGGCAAACCGGACCGGGTCAACTTTGACCCAGGAGGAAAAAAAGTGGATGGTTGACGGGAAGAAAACACAAGGGTTAAAAGTGCATGTACGACGCATTGACAGTGGAGTGAATCACACAACAAACTTTTGGAAAACAATACAAAATGAGCTTATCGTTGAATCAGTGACACCATTCTCCGTACAATTGTGGCTCAAATCAACGAGTCAAGGTATTTTCCCCTGATTTTGGAGTGCACTCCAGATGTCAGCCACCAGGAGCAGATGTCTGTTGTGATCCATACAGTCAACCTAAAAAACACACCAGAAATCAGACAGCACTTCTTGGGGTTGCTATTAGCCCATGAATCATCTGGACTGAACATCCCCTTTGAGGACTGGAGAGGACAATCCTATGACAATGGCGCTAACATCAACGGCCAAAACAAAGGGACACAGGCCAGGCTGAAGAAGAATCCTCAAGCTCTCTATGTACCTTGTGCAGCCCACACATTAAATCTGATGCTGGCAGATTCAGCCAAGGGGTCAGTGGATGCTACTAACTTCTTTAGAGTGGTGCAGAAATTTCCAGAGAATCAGAATCAGAAGGAGCTTTATTGCCAAGTAGTGTTTTACACATACGAGGAATTTGCTGTGGTGATAAGGTGCTACACGTAGACAAACATACAGTAAATGTAGAAATATATAAATATGGAATGGAAGAACAACGTTGCAGACAACATAAAAATATACAACTACAAAGATCAACAATCAACAGCAAATATGTGCGACGTGCCAGGTCTGTGCCCGACACGAGATGAAGCAGTATTTACATGTGCAGAGACATTTGTATTATTTGAAAAGGGGGAGTGTCAGAGGGGGACCCGGGCCTTGTTTATGAGGCTAGCTGCAGACGGGAAGAAACTGTTTTTGTGGCGAGAGGTTTTGGTCCTGATGGACCGCAGCCTCCTGCCAGAGGGGAGAGTCTGAAACAGTTTGTGTCCGGGGTGGGAGGAGTCAGCTGCAATCTTTCCTGCACGCCTCAGAGTCCTCGAGGAGTACAGGTCCAGAAGAGAAGGAAGATTGCAGCCAATCACCTTCTCTGTGGAGCGAATGATACGCTGCAGCCTGCCCTTGTCCCTGGCAGTGGCAGCAGCGTACCAGATGGTGATGGAGGAGGTGAGGATGGACTCAATGATGGCGGTGTAGAAGTGCACCATCAAAGTGGACCATCTTTAAAGATCATGTGGACCTTTACCTTACCACGGCGTCAAAGTCAGGGAGTCTTTGATTGAGGAATGAACCGATGATTAGAATTGAGGCCCAGTCCCTGGCAGAAGAAAATGGATCATTTAGTTCCTGGGGCTGTATTACAGAAAGTTCCTATCTTAAGTTAAGATAGGAAGAGTCTAAGGGTGTTTTCACACCTGTCTCATTTAGTTTGGTTGAATCGCACTAGAGTTCGTTTTCCCCCTTGGTGCGGTTCTTTTGAGCAGGTGTGAATGCAGCAATCGCACTCGGGCGAGCACCAAAAGCGGACCAAACAAATGTACCGAGACAACTACGCTTTCAAACGAACTCTGGTGCGGTTCGCTTGTGGTGTGAAAGCAAATGAACCAAACATAGGATTTTATGATAACAGAGATGTGATCTGAGCATTATTTCCAAAGCTAAACCACTAATCAATCCATCGTCTGACCGCGAAATGCATTCAGCGATCTTGTAATTGATCTGTATAAGCTGCTATGTTTATGAATATCATTTTATAAGGTATAGTCTACTTGTCAGCGCGGATATTTCCCTGATTAATAGGTTAAAATCTATATATAAAAAAAAGTAAGTAGTACTCCGTTTACCCTGTCAGTTCATTAGGTCCACAAAAAATGTGTGACAGCGATACCACAGTATACTACAGGTGAATAAGCCCCGAATTATTACTGCACATGTCCTGTTTTTACGTTATTATTCACAATAGCGGTCGATCTGCTGTCTAGCATTACTAATCATGCTTATAATAAATTATCACTTTGTGAGCTCTTTGCGATTCAGATCAGAAGCGTTAAAGTGCTGCACAAACTTCTGTCAGTCACCGGAGTTTGATTTCCCCACGTGGGTCCTGATGATGCAGGATGACAATCGCCAAAGCTGTTCAGTCAACAAGTTACCTGTAAGTCTGTGTAACATCATGGTTACTTCTCTGGTTCGTTTGTAAAACTGCAGTGTGAACTTGAACCAGACCAGAACTAAACAGTGCAACAGTGTATCATTTTTTTCACTTGGTCCGGACCAAATGAACCGAACTACAGGTGTGAAAGTGCCCTAAGATAGGATTTTTCTCAATTTGGTGTTACAGAAGCAAATCCTAACTAACTTTAGGAATCCTGTCTTATCTCAGGTTAGGAAATCCTAAATACTCAATCCAACATCGCTTATCAACTTTTATGTCTGTTACCTAGCAACCGATGCCACTTTTCTCATCTCGCCGAGCTAAACGGCTTTTTAATCGCTGTTTTTTGGCCGTTTTTTAAATCAAACATACACTGAAATGGAGCAGAAACAACAACTATCATTGGACTTCATGTCAGATGACTTAGAGGTGTTTGTAACCTCCATCGAGAAATCCAAATCCACGTAACGCTTAGCTGGGGAGATTAAAGACAGAGAGAGGGCTAAAATAGTGGACAATATCTGGCATCCAGCGGAGCGCTGATGCTGTCAAAAAGAAATTTACAGTGACATGATGACACAGGCCACTGTAGTGTCCAAAGAGCAGATGAAACCGCTGGTGGCTCCTCCTGTGCTCCCTCACTGACCCCGGCAGAAACCCGTAGGCTTCTCTTCTCGGGAAAGTAAATCATAATAATAAAGGCTGCGGGCTAACGTCATCATGTTTTTCATGTATTTCTTGAATTTAACGATCTCCTCCTATCAAAGACTTGCATTAGGATCCTTTTGTTACATCAAGCCTTCACATTAGGCTATGTTATATAATGAGACATTATCTAGCGTTACATCGCGACATACTTTTGTCATCAAACACATCGATAGAAACAATTAAGTTCCGCCTGTTGACATTTTGTTGATAGTGTAAAAGCAATAAAAGAGCAACCATGCGGATTAAACGAGTTAGCAAACACTACCTGGTGGAAAAGTCAAAGTTAGGACAGCTTAACAGTTCTCCTAAAGTTAGGAGAGTTTATTTAAGATTTTACGAAGTTGGGATGCTTCTGTAATACACTTTTCTTATCTAAAGTTAGGAAAGGAATATTGACTTAGGAACTGTTAATCTGTAATGGCCTTTTTCCTATATCAGTTCCTAACCCTTATTACCATGGTTACCAA
>NC_060171.1:35238761-35248782 GCF_021292245.1 Micropterus dolomieu | reverse complement strand
TGCAATCTTTCCTGCTCGCCTCAGAGTCCTCGAGGAGTACAGGTCCTGAAGAGAAGGAAGATTGCAGCCAATCACCTTCTCTGCAGAGCGAATGATGCGCTGCAGCCTGCCCTTGTCCCTGGCAGTGGCAGCAGCGTACCAGATGGTGATGGAGGAGGTGAGGATGGACTCAATGATGGCGGTGTAGAAGTGCACCATCATTGTCTTTGGCAGGGTGAACTTCTTCAGCTGCCGCAGGAAGTACATCCTCTGCCGGGCCTTCTTGGTGAGGGAGGTGATGTTCAGTTCCCACTTGAGGTCCTGGGAGATGATGGTGCCCAGGAAGCGGAAGGAGTCCACAGTGGCGACTGGGGAGTCACACAGGATGATGGGGGAGGGTGGGGCTGTGCTGAAGTCCACGACCATCTCCACGGTCTTCAGAGCGTTAAGCTCCAGACTGTTCTGGCTGCACCAGGTCACCAGATGGTCGATCTCCCACCTGTAGGTCGGACTCATCCCCACCTGAGATGAGCCCAACAAGGGTGGTGTCAACCGCAAACTTCTTTTTGCTTGACGGACTGGTGACTGGAGGTGCAGCTGTTGGTGTACGGGGAGAAGAGCAGAGGGGAAAGAACGCAGCCTTGAGGGGATCCGAAAAGTTGAATAAACTTCAAACTGCACTGATAAATGTAGAACATTTTAAGGTTTGAATGTAGTTTTTAGCTGAAAGCCATGAAGAAGCTGAAGAAATGTGAGAAACTCTCAAGTGTTGTGAAGATATGACCTGAATTTAGAAAGGGGTATGAAGACTAAAAGTTTGAAATTGTGTAATTATTTATTATTTAATTATTATGAAGGTGACATAAGCGTATCAACTCCAAGTGGAGGTCCTGGGTGAGCAGAATGACTCCACAGTGTTGAGTGTGGAGTTGCACAGATTGATGTGGATGGGTGCAGCTGGTCTCTTCCTGGAATACCTGCCCATCTCCACTGTCTTCAGAGCATTAAGGTCCAGATTGATTGAGTGGTCCAGGACCCCAGATGGTCAATCGCCCACCTGTGGGGTGACTGATCCCCACAAGAGATGAGCCCAGTGAGGGAGGTGTCATCTGCACATAACAGGAGCTTGGTGGTTTGGTGACTGAAGGTGCAACTGTTGGTGTTCAGGGAGGAGAGCAGAGGGGAATGAACACGGCCTTGAAGAGAAACAGTACTGTTAGAGAGATAAGATCCTCATAAAGATGATGTCCGAGATTTGTGTGTCTACTGTCAAAAATGTGTCCACAGCAGCAGTATAGAAATGTCCATCTTTCTGCCTCTTTCCTGAAACTGCAGCACTTTTTTAGTATGGGAGTCTATGCGGCAGTTGAGTGGGACTCCTCCCACTTTCAAGCTGACTGTACCAGCTGTGAAAGTCTGTTTGCTTTCAAAGTTGGACATAAGCGGCAGAACAAGTTTTCCTACCACTTGTGAAAAAATGATGCATGTACAGTGAAAGCTGTGGGAGATGCAACGAGTTGAATACAAATTTTTCAAAGATTTTGAAGTGAATTCCCACTGGGTAGGTTGGTACCTTCACTCTATCTCCCAACATTCAGTCCCATCTGCTTCCATTATAAACTCAGAAAACAGGCTGAAAATGACATGAAACTTGAATTGAGATTGTGTAAAAAGTATAAGAGATGTGAAAAAGTTGAATTAACTGGAAGCTCAGCAGCAGAGCCTACCCCACGTTAATGACTTGTTTGTCCTTTTTGTGCTTATACTACCTTCTTCAAAGCTCTGTGTGACCCGCTTTCGTCTGCAGATGCCATTGGGAGCATTTCAAAATAAGAGCGTTTTGCCTGCCTGATTTTGCTGACATCTTTCGATTTTGTTGATTTGGTGATAAGTGCTTGCTTTTTGTGCTTCTACTATGATTAAGTAGGCTACATAGTTAAATTGTTTATTTTTTTATTTGTTTTAACTGTGTTTATTGTTGATATACGATTGTGAGTGTGCATAGGGTATTTTATTTTGAAAATGGCTGGTGTATTCTCTCCAGAGAGGAGTGGAGAGACACTTCTAGTGTGACCACAAGCATCGACTACAGTGGCTGCGATCAGCTCTGGCAGCTGCGACGCAGACGGATTCAGTTCGTAGTTAGTCTGGGGTCATTGGTACTTGGTATAAATGACTTTGTAGCAGGTGGGCCCCGTGATGAAGCTCCGCCCCCACTGTGCTGAGAGTCTAGCTCCGCTCCCGTGCCCAGTGCTTGATCTGGGATGTGCATTTGGGTGGGTCTCTGTAACGATATGAGCACAGCAGTCTCTGAATTTCATTGCTTGGTCTATATGAGTCCCATTTTGTCCAGACTGGCTCTTTAGGAGCAGAATTAAGTCCAAGCTAGGCCAGCATGGCTCCTCTCCTGGCTCTCTTTCCTCTTCTCTGAGTGATCGCCACACCCGCCGTGGCACCTGGTCTGAGTAGTATGTAGCTGCAGTACTAGAGGCTGCAGTTTCAGTCTTTAAAATTAACAATGTATGTGTCAGCTAGAGGTCTGACAATCTCCATATTTTTACTTTAAATCCAAATTAGTCCATACCGATAATTTCATCAGAACATTCAGAGTGTGAAGTAGAAAACACCCAGACAGCACATACGTCTACCAAATATGCATAAGCTCTAGATTTACAAATTTCATTAAAGGAAACTTGAATATGTAGGAATACTGGGATGTACTGTACAAAGAAATTGCGGTGAGAGTGCTAGCTGTTGAAATGCTGATACTAAACTGGATTGGTGGCTTTAAAAGTTGTACCAATAATGTATGTAAGATTTGGAACATCATAAGGTTTGAGAGGAAATGTTGAGGGTGACACCTGCCTCCTTAGTTTGTGTAAGCAAGTCACCACTGCACTGAACACTTAAGTCACAGTATACTGCTAACTACTAACATGTCATGTGTACAGTTACAAATGCTCACACATACATACACACTCAATTACTCAATGTTTTTAAAAATATAATCAAAAACTACAATGCAGTCCCATAAAATAGAGCACTGGTGTGTGTGTGCATATTAAAGCCCTCACCTTCAACTCCCCTTGGCTCAGCTTGCCCTGTGGTGGACACTGTCTCTGCGGGTAAGATTGTACAGCTATATATGCATGAGAAGAACTTCAGTAATAAATATTAGGTATGTCCCATTTTTTTGCCCGCCGATCCCGATCCGAGCCATTTAATATTGAGTACTGTATCTGCCGATTCCGAGTCCTGTGCAGTTCAATAAAAACATAAAAACAATTGTTTGTCTATTGTTGTGACTTAGATGAAGATCAGATCACATTTTATGACCAATTTATGCAGAAATCCAGGTAATTCCAAATGGTTCACATTCTTTTTCATGCGACTGTACTTATGACTAACAATAACAAACATTTCAGCATAAACGAGGATCAGTCCAATTTGGGAGGGGCCGCTCGTATCCCCCCTCAATAGTGAAAAATGTTGAACCAGTTGAGTGACAAAAAACGCAGCAGAATAATAATAAAAGTCAAGATATTTTGGATAAAAGAACATATGTTGTGAATGCTTCCAGCATACATAAAAGTGACAGTGTGTATCTTTCCCCGTCTTTTCCCAGATTGAGGAGCTATATGAAGCCTACTGCCTGCAGAGGAGACTCAGGGACGGAGCCAACAAGATGGTGAAGGCATACACTGCCTCTCCAGGCAGTAAGGAGGCCAGGGAGAGTTTAGGAGAAGCCAATAAAGGATACAAAGAGTACACAGAGGTAAGGTGAAGAGGAGGGATAGAGTGAAAAGGGGATTAAGATGGAATGCTGAAAAATGGTAAATGTATAGTGATCTTTGAAATAACAGGGTCATTGCATGGGCAGGTAGCAGGTGAATACATTATAAAGCAATAGGATTTAACATAGCACAACTAATATAGATCCAGCAGCTCTATAGTTCTGACCTGCTTGGTTAAAAATCTCTCTTTGATCCTCTTTGCAGAACATGTGTGTGTTAGAGAGCGAGTTGGAGAACCAGCTGGGAGAGTTCCACATTAAGATGAAAGGTAAGAATAAAACATCATTGCGATTTCACCTGTTTGTCTTCACTCTTCCCTCCTTCCTCTCATCCTCAATTTTTTTGTCTGTCCTTTTTTCATTCTCTTCTTGAATTTGATTGTCCTAGCCAACAACAAAAAGCACGTATACTCTGAGGAAAACCAACTAGAAAGGGTACATACTCCTTGTGACTGGGACACTCACATAATTAAAATAATTCTTTAGTGAAACATACTTGGGTATAAATGGGTAGAAAATACAATAACACGTGAAAGCACACAACAATTCCAATAGTTATTAAACTTGAATCAGGCCATCAACAGGTTATGTTTTAAATGGCTCCTGTCTTGAAAAATTATTCTATGATCACTGAACAAACACGGTTACTATAGGGTGACCTAATTCATCAGCTTGTAAACACTTTATTAGTAGTCTGGTTTACTTAAGAGGAGTTGAAGGGGAGGCACGGAGGGAGAGATGTGAGGCAAAAACCATGTGAGGTGAATTTAAGTCAAAACTCATAATCCTTCCTGGAGATGTATCTCAGTCAAATCTGAAAGGTCCAGTGTGTAATATTTCTGAGGATCTATTGACAGAAATGCAATATAGGATCCATAAGTATGTTTTCAGAGGTGTATAAAGACCTTACATAATGAACCATTATGTTTTTATTACCTTAGAATGAGCCATTTCTATCTACATAACCATTACGTTTCTACGGTAGCTGAAAACGGACAAACAGCTCTACAGAGCGTGTTTCGTCACTACGTTGTTCTTGTTCGACTTCTGGTAGAATTCAGGCAGTGCAGACACTCATCCCTACATTGAATATGTACGTTAGAAGAAGAAGAAGTAGTAATAATATGTTGCAGGGGTCGGCAAATAAGTTTTGCATTGCAGCAATATTTTCAACCATTAGATGGTGGATGAGAATATTAGCCATAATATTTAAATTTATTAACGTTACTTGGTTAGTTCAGTTGGTAAGGCGCAGGGCTCGCAACCCAAGGGTTCAGTTTTCAATCCTACCTCAGGACAACTCTCTCCAACAAATGGATTCTGCAGCGAATGTTTCTCACATTATAGCATGTGCTGCACTCTTTTTGTTTCGGTCTTTGATCCACATCCATCAATCTACGGACGCTTTCACTTTCCCCAGTATCTCCAGGCAGAAGACATTTAGGGGAATCACGTTTTCTGAGGCTCTTTCAGAGGTGTGTCAAGCTGGCTACAGACTCTTTTAATGTCGTTCAGAATTTTTCAAAGTAAAAGCTCAGTTTAACTCCAATGCTGCTATACAGTAAAAAAAGCTTCTCGCGCTTTTATTTTGTAGGCAGAACCACCAAAGAGGAAGTGATTATGTGAGTAACTGTCGCTGCCATGACATGAGATCTATTTCAGCACCGCTATCAAAGCATTTATTTATTTATATTTTTTGCCACTATCAAATAACCATAATCTGACCGTGGGCTAGATATTATTGTTGGCGGGCGGTTTTGGCGAGGGGCCATAATCACAGTGAGAATTAACGTGTTTCCCTTGTCAAGTTTGTATAAACTTTATTTAATGTGTTCTTTATAATGGACTGTGGTGCAGAAACAGTGACAGTGTTTCACACTCTTGGTTTACATTTTCCATGTTATCTGTCAGTGCCATGGTTTTACTGAATAATTAAAGGTTCTGTGTGTAAGTTTTAGTGACATCTAGTGGTGAGGGTTGTGAATTGCACCCCCTCCCCTATCCAAGCGAGTAGTGTAGCTACGGTGCCTGAGACAGGACAAAAGATGTCATCTATGAGATAGCCAGTCAAGAGAGTTGCCAGTCAAGAATTGAGGTTTCTTTAGATAGATATATTAACAAATTATATTTACTTAATTATTCAGTAAAACCATATGTTGTTTTTTTTATATTATTGTTACTTGTTCATTAATAAACAACAGCCACATGAAGAAATGAAGTGCTACATGATGTCTCATACTCCTGTAATACAGTATTTTACATCTTGGGAGGGTTGGCTCATCTGGACTAACAAACCAAAAAAAATGAACATCTCAAAAACTATCACATCTAGTGCATCAAGTATGACCACTGACAGATACCAGGACAATGTAAGCCTCACTGTTTCTGCACCACAGTCCATTATAAACCACATAATACATGAAGTTTACAAAGGCATTGGCTGGTGAGAATCAAGGCCCCTCTCACTGTGCTTAATTAATTAGATAAGCAATCTGCAAATCTTTCCAAAATGTCTTTTAAATTTTTTGAAATACAACAGAAACACAAAGTAGTACAGACTCTTTTAATGTAATTTCAGCTTGTGGTAAAACGTTTTTTAGTTTTTAATGGACATTTAGCATGTGAAATACAAATTACACATTTGTGTGCACAGTGGGAAGCAATATCCCAAAAAACTTTTTTTAATGCAAATTTGGAAAGTATTCATTATTGGTCACTTGATAGACACACGGTCTTGTTATATATCACCATTAGCAGTAAAAAGAAATACATGTTTTCCACCAGGGCAGTAAGATGTGAAGTTTAGCTGCTGATCATTACCAATAATATTCATCATCTGTCTCAGGAAGGTAACGGTACATTTTTGTCCACGTAACAAAGCCATAACAGAGGCTGGAGAAGAACTACATGAAGTTACAATCCAACTACATATTTTTTCTACCAGCAAAGTAAAAGTTTAGCTGGCTGATCTGAGCTTCCAGCTGTAAGCTACCTTTTATTGCCAATTAGTGATCAGCTGGTTGTCTCACAAACGTAACAAAACCAAAACAGAGGGCTGGAGAGAGAGTAACTACATGAAATTAATACATCTACATATTTTACACCACAAGCCAAAGCCAGTGCTGGAGAATAAACCAATCCAACTAACCTTACATGATTTTTCTACCAGGGCAGTAAAGGTTTAGCTGGCTGATGCTTCCATGCTCTAAGCTAACGTTAAGGTTTTATTGCCAATTAACGTTACCGATCAGCTGATTGTCTCGCTAACGTAATCAGCAAAGCCAAACCACAGGCTGAAGAATAATTAGGTGACATGAAATTAATGCAACTACATATTGACAGGGGAAACACCTCACCTCTCTCGGTGATTATAGCCAGCTTCAAGCTAAAGCTATCAAACAACAGTTTTCATTCTAAAGCCTGACAAACTTAAGTTCATTACCTGTCCAGCAGAAAACAGACAGCTTCAGCAACCGCTTCCAAAATTCATCTGTCCCACATTACAGCCTTCCATCTTGAAAAATCCACATCCGTGATTTCTGCTGTCAGCTGTTTTTATCTGTCCTGGTCTGGCTTCATGGTCTTTTCAACCTTTTACACTGTTTTTACACCATTCACACACTGAGCCTAAGTAATCACACTGAAACTAACATTCACACACTGAGCCTAAGTAATCAAACTGAAACTAACATTCACACACTGAGCCTAAGTAATCACACTGAAACTAACATTCACACACTGAGCCTAAGTAATCAAACTGAAACTAACATTCACACACTGAAACTAACATTCACACACGTAGGATTGAACCACCGACCTTCTGATTAAGGGGCAACCCGCTCTACCTCCTGAGCCACAGTCGGCTCCACAGAGCCATAGGCTGTCAGCTCTTGTGCTAAATAACGTGTGTGCTTGTTCATTTGTCCAAATGTCACTTCTCTTCTTACTTTTAATAAACCAGAGAACTACTCAGAGACTGTTTATTATTATTATTATTATTGTTTCCTCTTCTTCTTCTACGGACCCATTTAATGTAGTGACAGGCGTCTACACTGCCGGATTTATACAAGCAGAAGAACGCCGTGATGACGAAGCGCTGTTTGTCCGTTGTTGGCTATTGTAGAAACATGACAACAAAATACAGCGACCTCCACAGAAAGGGGTGCCCGCGGTTATGTAGATAGAAATGGCTCATTCTAAGGTAATAAAAACATAACAGTTCATTATGTAAGGTCTTTCTTTATACACCACTGAAAACATAGTTATGGATATTATATTGCATTTCTGTCAATAGATCCTTAGAAGTATTACACACTGGACTGGACTAAATATACCTAAAGAAACCTCATTTCTTGACTGGCTACTCTCTGCTGTCTCAGAAGAGACACCTTTTGTACTGTGTCAGACACCATAGCTGTCCTATGCTCTTTGAAAAGTTAGGGGGCAGTGGTAGACTGGACCGATGGTTGCAATTCACAACCCTCACCACTAGATGCCTCTAAATCTTACACACTGGACCTTTAACACAGAGACATGAAACACATGATATAATTCTATATGAGTTACACTTCCCAACGATATCATTATCTCTGATTGTCATCTCAAATAACTGTCCATAAAACCACTTAGAAATCAAGTTCTTTCTTCAGTATCAAAGTAAATGATGAAGGTCTGTACATCCATGGGCACATTGCAAACAGGAACTGCAAAAGCGAATACCAGTATCTGCCTGTAGCTGACATTACAACAGCCCATTTCATGAGCTTTTATGTGGCCATCCTATTCGGGTGACTTTAAGTTTTTCTATCACATTAGTCCTAAAACAGGCCTTCATGTTGGTGTTAGCACGTTTCCATCTATCAGATATCAGTAATGTTATAATAACCATAAACTGATAGGCTACATCTGTTTCTGTTTGTTTTTTAAGGTCTGGCAGGATTTGCTAGATTGTGTGCTGGTGACCAGTATGAGGTTAGTCCCGTCAGTTTCTCTGCCCTGTCCCTCCCTCTCTAGCTCTCTCTGTCTCTTGCTCTCTGTCTCTAGCCAGGTTTCCATTTATCCAAATGTAGCTCAGAATTTTGTGATAATCAGGAAAAGACGTGTGAATATTAACCCTTGTAAAACTCTTTTGAATTTTTGTTGTTTCCACTCATTTTCTTAATGCAACAAAGCAGGTGGATGGAAACCCACCTTCTGTCTCTTCTCTCTCAAATTAAAATGTATTTATTGGCATGACCATAATGAGAAATAGCATTTCCAAAGCATTGTGTGAATACTGGCAATGATATACACTGAGAACATTGTTATGTAAAGGTAAAGGACAAAGGAAAATACAGCTTTAGGGCCCGTGTCCACCAAAGCGGTTTTTGCCAGCTGAAAACGGCAGCTGCTTTTCTGAAATCGCCCAGCAGGCAGCACTAGCTAGCGTTTTTGAGTCGCAGCGTTTTTTCTGACTGCTTTGGTTGCTATGATACATTTGTTGCAAGCAGTTCTGCCTAACTTTATTGGATTTAAAAATGTCATGTTTTTACTAGCTTGTAAAAACGCGGCGCTCCCATTGCAATGAATTGAAAAAAAGACGCTGGCTCAGGAAGAAACGCTTTGGTGGACACAGGCCCAGATATATGAAATAATTACCAATTAATTACAGAGAGTGATTTTAAAACCTGACTGCAACAGCAGATTTAAAGAGGTGGTATTATGCTCATTTTCACGTTCAAAGTCTTATTTAGGGGTTGTACCAGAACAGGTTTACATGGTTTAATTTTCAAAAAACACCATATTTTTCTCTCTGCACATTGCTGCAGCTCCTCTTTTCACCCTGTGTGTTGTACGCTCTGCTCTTGAGCTACAGAGTGATGCATCTTACTTGTACAAAATCTTTGTTGGGAGTTGCACATGCGCAGTTCCCAGGTAAGGACTACTAGCCAATCAGAAGCAGAGAAGGGCGGGTCGTAAGAAACATTTCCAGGCTCAAGAGTCGGAGTTGCATCGTCTTTTAGGACTAAACGTTGAACTGTTGCCGGTGTTCTGACGATCTATGCTGCCTTGATGAAAAATGCTACCATAGCACAAATCGATAGACTCGCCTCTACTCGGCCCTGCCCCGTTTTCCATTGCAGACAGTACCCAGAGATAGTACGTAGCTTGACGTCATAGCGACGCCACACACAACTGCCGCGACGTAATGTTCAATGCGACACACACACCAGCGATCCACACAGCTTTCTCTTTTTTAAGTTAAAACGT
>NC_060171.1:35237995-35238741 GCF_021292245.1 Micropterus dolomieu | reverse complement strand
GTCTCTTCTCTCTCAAATTAAAATGTATTTATTGGCATGACCATAATGAGAAATAGCATTTCCAAAGCATTGTGTGAATACTGGCAATGATATACACTCAGAACATTGTTATGTAAAGGTAAAGGACAAAGGAAAATACAGCTTTAGGGCCCGTGTCCACCAAAGCGGTTTTTGCCAGCTGAAAACGGCAGCTGCTTTTCTGAAATCGCCCAGCAGGCAGCACTAGCTAGCGTTTTTGAGTCGCAGCGTTTTTTCTGACTGCTTTGGTTGCTATGATACATTTGTTGCAAGCAGTTCTGCCTAACTTTATTGGATTTAAAAATGTCATGTTTTTACTAGCTTGTAAAAACGCGGCGCTCCCATTGCAATGAATTGAAAAAAAGACGCTGGCTCAGGAAGAAACGCTTTGGTGGACACAGGCCCAGATATATGAAATAATTACCAATTAATTACAGAGAGTGATTTTAAAACCTGACTGCAACAGCAGATTTAAAGAGGTGGTATTATGCTAATTTTCACGTTCAAAGTCTTATTTAGGGGTTGTACCAGAACAGGTTTACATGGTTTAATTTTCAAAAGTTGCCGTTGTTGCTGCAGCGGTCTGTGTGACGGCGGGAGCAGAGGGCTCTGTGAGCGGGCGGCTGGCCGGCCTCACACGCTCCTCCCGCGGGTCACAGCAGGCTTCCAAGAGAGCAAAAAGCCAAAAAGCACAATACCACCTCTTTAAGTTTTAAAATTTTTTTTTT